>NW_026863466.1:0-266865 GCF_026571515.1 Ruditapes philippinarum
TTTCTGAAAGTGATTTTTTCTTTAGATATATCGTTTTAAATAACAATAATTATCTTTAAAACTTCATTAAAATGCCGTTTTATTGTTAAAAAAACATTTTTACAACATAAAAAAATTTTGGGCCGCTAGGCCGCTAGGCCGTTGGGCCGCCAACTTCACAAAAAATGACAAAAATTAAAATAATTTCTGAAAGTGATTTTTTCTTTAGATATATCGTTTAAATAAACATAATTATCTTTAAAACTTCATTAAATGCCGTTTTATTGTTAAAAAACATTTTTACAACATTAAAATTTTTGGCCGCTAGGCCGCCAGGCCGCTAGGCCGCCAACTTCACGCCGCTAGGCCGCCAGGCCGCTGGGCCGCCAACTTCACGCCGCTGGGCCGCCAGGCCGCTAGGCCGCCAACTCACGCCGCCAGGCCGCTAGGCCGCTAGGCCGCCAACTTCACGCCGCCAGGCCGCCAGGCCGCTAGGCCGCCAACTTCACACATCTTTTCCATTTTAGATGACATTTGGTGTTATATTAAACAATAACTTGACAATGATTGTTGATTTAACTAAACTACTATTGATTTATAGTGGAGAACATCGCCTTTTCTTTTCATAAGTGTGTAAATAGTGTAAATATTCAGTATTGGACCAAATGTATGTTACTATTTCAACAATCAAATACAGGTGTATTATATTATTTTGATGTTATTTATAACTGTCATATATGTATGTTTATCATGTCGTCAATTGTTTGCTTGCTCAGTGGCGTCTCAATTTTAATTGCAGCAATCATTACAAAAATGTTCATCATTCTTTGCGCTGTCTTTGAAGCTTTTTGAGTATATCAGTGACGTATAATGCAATGGGTCTCTTCATTAAATCGAACACATAATCTTGTTCGGTACAGCTATCTGTGTTTTACACATGTGTTGCACTTACTTGGTTACATAACATGTTTAATCTTATTTTTTCCTGTCTTCAGATTATGATTAAAATATATAAGAAGTCGAATTAAATTGTTCTGTTTTTATCCAATAAATTTTATAAATAAATGTTCTTATAGTTTTACCCTTACATGTAATATGTTTTTTTTTATTTGTGTGATTGATATCAAACACTTTTTGCTATACACAGTCAACATGAATATTTATACCTTCATTTGCCTAACTTATATATAAGCTAATGAGTTTCCATGTTTCATTTGCAAATTATAATGTATTTTCTTCCACAAAATGAAACGGATATATTTCATTGCGTTGTTGTTCCATTAAAAGCTAAAATGTGTGGATATTATGTCAGAATATGTTGTACAGAATCATAAATAAGTATGTCCACTTAGTCTAAATAAATCATTTTTTCGTTATTAAAGGGATGTACAGTTACATTTTGAACTTTACACATATGACTGACATGGAATGAATTCCATCTTTGTAATGTATATGTTTCGTTTCGTCTCCTTAGATATTTGTTATTGTTTCTCAATTTTGTTCAGTAAGAAAAGTCTCTTTATATATGAATAGATCAGAAAAAACTGTTTGATTTTCAGTGCAAGTTATTCTTTATATACATAATACAATTTTAGAGTTTCATATTTACTAATTGGCGTTTTTTTCTCTAGTTCTGACTTAATTATAACATTGGTTTTAGGAAATCCAAACGTACATATACTGAAAATGCAATGTTAGTTTTTGCATAATTAACGGTACGACTTTATAAAACAGCAAAACTAGTGTGGGATATCTTGAGTTACTAAGAGTACATCAATGTTTTTCTATCACAATTTTTCATTTGCTTTATATAACAAACTGTCCGGTACATTTATTTGAACGTTTGTGTTTTCACTTTTCTTTCTGACATTTTCAATCCGAAAAATGTAACATTTTGTATAATTTACACTCTTTTCTTATCATATCTTTATGTTTCACTGCATTGTCTCAAACAATAAAAAAGGTCAGTCAAATATTGCGATATCTTTATATGGGTCAAGTTCAGGGTTATTGCATCTAGTATGTACTAACAATAATTTAATACATAGCAATACATGCATTAATATATAATGTATTAATTATTATGAAATATGGAAATGAATTGTAATGATTTTACCTAAATGCTGCAGAAATGAACGGTAAATAAATGGAATTGGAAATATTTTTGTAAGTTACCTAACCTCGAAATGCGATTAGAATTTACAAATGTGGTATAGTGTTAATGACAGGAATAATGAAATTCTAATATATATTTTTTTGGTTTTCCATGCACACAAGGTATAGACTTAGTATAGTAAAATTCTGTTGATAATGCATATATGAAAATGCAGATATAATATATATATTTCGTATTTTAAATATGAAACACAGGCTACAATTTCAGATGGATTAAAGTTAAGTCATAGTAGTCTTTTCATTGTCATTGTAGAAATATCATTGGCCTTCCTGCTAAAGGAATATGGATATTTTGCAAAGCATGCATTTATTAAATTTGATATACTTAGCCATTAGCTCTGAATATAACTTTTGTATTAAATATGAAATCGTTATAAGAATGTATTTAAGAGAAAGAATATTGGAATAAATTTCACTTTATGGAATTACAATAGAGCGAATTTGTACATAGAGTCGTGTTAAAATTGGTATTCATTGTGAAAACTGTGTAATGAATTAAAATTACTGACCAATAAAAAAATACTTAATTGTAGGCAAACTTTTTGCTAAAATGAAATGTTAATAGAAATACTTTAGAGTGAATTAAGACATACCCTTTATTGTTAGAATTGATATTTATTATGAAAACATTTTTATCAATAAAAATACTACCTTATCAAACATATAATGAATTTTAGGCAAATGTGTGCTTGTTCATTCGCTAGTGTTATGAACTTACTTGGGATTATTATTTCACTAGTATGTTTAGCCTAAATGTTAATACACACAAAAAACTGCTTGCTTCTGAAACTGCTTTTCAAACAATGACAGCCTGTACTTGGTAGGGCATATATCTCAACACTGCATGATATGTATATAACATGCATGTTAAAGAATGATTAAAATGCATATACTTGTTTAAAGCTATATGATGTACATGGTATATAAGTTTGCAAAACGAAAATGCAAATCAGTTATTTACGAGCAAATAGAGCAGAAAAGCGAAGCTATTTACAAAATTTGTTCAAATTCAGTTACATATTGTATGCTTTATTCCTGTCAATTACGGGTTATATTTGATTTATTTGTCAGATTGTATTTAATTTCAAAATTGAGTGACCGTTGTTAACTATTATAAAATATTCAAATACATGCATTGAGTTTGTTGTTATTTATTTCCCCATGCCGTCTAAAAAAAAACGTCCATATAATAATGTAAACATACATTTGGACCAAAGCTTTAAGTGGTTTGAGTAGTAAAGATCGTTGACTTAAAATCATGTACCCATTATTGCTGTAGATTCGAATACCGACAGTTAAAGAAGCTATCAAGCTGGCTTAATGTCCGTCAGTGGCCCTAAGAACGAGGAGACCACGGGAGGCAACTTAAATCTTCATCCACCAGAAAAGCGAGAAAGTCGCCTTACTTTTACAGCGTCGCCGTGACTTCAAACCCAACACACAATATTTAGTGATACCACATAACATCCTATTCATTATCAACAAAATTATATGCAGAATGAATAATGCAAAATGAACAAGCAATTATCATAGTATTGCAAGCAATCCATAAGTCCCATACCGGTTAGAACCCCAGCAACATTCTGATGGGCCTTTGGCCATTCAATTATACCAATGAATGAATAAATGAACTTAAATCTTTTGAGTTTTAAGTTTGTCTATATCATAGTAATGTGTTAAGTTTCCCTGCCTAGTAAGTTAATACAACAGATAATCAAACGGTCCAATTTTCTCACGATGAATAAGTCTAACTAATGTTTCAACTTTTCCCTATTTTAAGTAAATTTGTTGGAATTTTTTTTTAAAGTGATCTCAGGAAACAGTTTTTATGATCAGACAGACAGACAGACAGACTGAAGGAGACACTAAAGTTCTTTTAAATTATCCCTGTTACCAAAATATAACATTGTTTAAAGCAAAATTCTTAAAAAGGAGATAGCTCTTGAAATATAGATGCTAGATTTATGAACATTGTCAGACATGATGTGAGTGTGAGAAAAGAACAATTATCTCAAGTTTAAAGATACCATTTATAGTCACAAAGAAGGAAAGTAAAAAAATCAAATTTTCAAATATAGCACTAACATGTATAGTAACAAAGATGAAAATTAAATTAAAAAAAAAATATAATGTAGGTGTTGATAATGAATGTCCATTTTGAATTTGAAGTAAATCCATGAAGAAATGAGAAAGTTAAAGAATAAATAAGAAAAATTCAAATTTAAAGGAGGAGATAATTCTGGAAATACGGATTCTATACTTATAAACCTTCTCATATTATTATAATGATGTCGGAGTTTGAAGATACTGAAGTAGTTGGAGTAAAAAACACCAATTTCTCGAAAAAATCTCACTTCAAGGGGGGCATAATTCTGGAAATATCTTGCTAGAGTATTGAACGTTCTCAAAAATGTTAAGTGATAATAACAAACATAACAAACATATTTATGAAGTTTGAAGTAGATACATTAAGAAATAAAGATGTTTTTTTTTAAAAAACAACAACATATTTTTCATAAAAATTCTTAGTTCAAGGGAGGTAATACTGATAATTTTTGTACTAGAGTTGTAAACCTTGTCACATATGATGTGGTTGATGACCAGAAACTTATATTTAAAGTTTGAAGTAAATACCTTAAGAAATAAAGAACTTGAAATTCAGTTTATTTGTTGCCATAGCAAGCAGAATTTTCAACATAGGAAGAAAGGAAAACATGTGCATAATCTCCAGACTGTTATTCACTCATATTTTAAGTTTCATAAAAATATTTTCAGTACCTTTTGCGTTATCACTGGATCCAGTTTATGTGTTAAATTTGCCATATTTTCAGTCTTTTTATTGCCATAGCAACCAGAATTTTCAACATAGGAAGAAAAGAAAAAGACATGCACAATTTCTATACCGCCATTAATCCATATATAAAGTTTAATAAAAATATTTTCAGTACTTTTTGCGTTATCGCGGGATCCAGTTTTGTGGACGGATGGACTGACAGACTGACGGACAGATAGACGGACGGAGGGTAAACCTAAAGTCCCCTCCGGTAAAACCGGTAGGGGACTTATAAAAAACAAATAGGTTTTTTTCAATGAAAATTGTCAACTTAACGTTAAAAAATAGAATATGAACAGATCACTCAATACTTCCTTTGAACATAAAATATACAAGTAAGATAAGATCATGGTAATGGTACGTAACTTGGTTTATCATCAAAATCAATATTTTCCACGTTTAAATAACACTTAAACACAATTTACAGAAATGTATCTTCAACTTACTGTTGTTAAAGTGACAATATTCCAAACAGGAGTAAATGATGAATGTTCAGATAATTAAAGTAACTTTTATATATGTTTTATATAACACACGTCATCTCTTGAAATCAACATCTAACTTAAATGTTATTGTATTCCTTTCACATAGAATAAAAACTTTAAGTGATTAGACATCAAGAAATCACCAGAAAACATTTAACATGAAATGGTAAAATTATCAGAAGGGCTAAAACTAGAAAAAAGTGAAAATACTACTGTACAAATGTACAGAAAACAATAATGTCGTAAACCATCATTCAGGATTGAAAATATATAATCTCTGAATGAATGTTCGGGGCGACATTTTACGGCCCCAAAACAGAACAAACAACGCTGATGTGACGATAAAAAAAGAGAAATTCAAATTTTATATGTTCAACTTCCTGATTGAAGTAAGCCATTACAAGCTTACATTCACATGCATACGTTCGAGTGATGATGGAATGATATCATGTAGTTCTAACTGTTATCAGTCAAGTATCAAACATTTGTCCCTGAGATATTTCTAAAGAAAAACAATCTAATCTCTGTTAAATCACATAAAGATTGTGTTCTTGGGGAAAACGTGATTGAATTTTATGGATACACATTTTCGTGCAAACATTTCAGATTGTAACGCAGAATAATTTGATAAAAGAGAAAAAAGAACAAAAATGCTTAGCCAACGAGGTCTTAACATGTCCATGTGTTTCCTCATTTTTTTAATTCATTTGCAAATTTGATAAAGTATCGACGAACTCTCATTCCGAAGAATAATTGTAAGTTATCTCCTATGTATGTCACCATTTAATTTGTAGGAAGTTGTTTAAAAATATATCCTATTTATTTGTATAGTTTTTATATTGACACAATTTAGTTTTTTGTTGTTATTTTGAAACAATTTATAAAATTTGATATTAGATTTTAAGTATCAGAACTGTACAAGAAATATTCTTGATATCTTCACTTTTATCAATATTATCTTATTATCGCAGGAAATTGCTTAATTTTATCATTTTTATCTCATTACCGACTAAACGAACTGAAAAAGCAGCGCTTTCAAGTAACTAAGTTAACTGTTCTTATTTCACATGTCAAATGATTTTACATGTCAATAACAAGGTCATGAGAAAAAATCGTATCTTGCTTTTTAGAATAAACGAGTAAAAGTCTGATTGTGTAGAACCTTTATCTGTTGCGGTATTTTCCCATGCTTAGCTGAGTAGATTAATAAATTTACAAACCAAAGAAAATTACGTTAGATTAATATACGCTACTTACTGTTTATCTTTATACAATAAAGTGTCTGAAAATTGATAGTCCCCTAAGAAAATAAATTATCATAAGGCTAAATTGCACCCATTAGGTCAACATATCACTTTATTTGATTATCACATCATATAACAAAATAAATATAATTAACACAACATGAAATTAACTGCTAATAATAACAGCTCCTTCCATAGGCAAAAATAAAAAGCGTTCCATAATAGACGACGCCGCCAATAAATAATCCTAGCAGATAATTTAGGAAAAATATAATATTTCTCTTTCATTATAAAGTTCACATTTCCTTGTGTTATTGTTAATTTTGCGAAGAGTATACGGCTGTGTAATTGAGCCTTTGTCCATATGTATCTGAAAAATACTAAGATTTTTGATGATTTATTTCTACACGTAAACTTCTTTTATCCCTTAAGCTATGTCATTTCCCTTTCAATGTTTCAGTGTAGCAATACCACGTGACCATGACGTTATTTTCGGCAGCATTTCTAAAACAAATATTGCTCGATTCGGGAAAGAAATAGCCGTAAGTATTTTATTTCTGTATCAATTTCTTTGGGATATGCACCAGTCTTCGAGGAAAATACAAAAATACAGAAATAAAATATTAACAGCTATTTTCTTTTTCGAATCGAGCAATATGGAAATGATGCCGAAAATGACGTCAAAGTCACTTGATATTGCTACACTGTGCATCTCTTTATTGTGAATTCTATATATCAATGATTTATTTCTGCACTGTAACCTGTATAGATATTTGCCAATTCGGGATTCGAACTCACAGAGGTGTGGGGGAAGTATACTTTAAGAAATATTTAAATCTTAACCTAACCAAATTATATACTACACTTTATTTATCTTTTGTTAACCAAGCTTTAACCAAGCAAGAAATAGTTCGTAGTTTCAGACTGTCTGTAAATATCTAAGCCATAATTTTTATCTCTTGAATTATTCAAATTTTTGTTGTATATCTTTCAAAAAAGAAATATGTTTCCTCAATATACATATAGATATGTTAAAACATTGGTGATGTCGTATAATAAAATGTAAAATAACTTTGATAGGATCTATACAGGGCAAATACTATAAATATTAACGAGATGGTCGCTTTAAGATTTAATATCTGTAAAATCAGGAGATTATATAATAAATGAAAAGCTTAGCTGGCAGACACAGGAACATGCGCCAACGGCACATCTTCTTATCTCACTTGTATACATGTGTTTGATTTGTTCTATATTTCAGAAAACAAATAATGACTTTTGGTTCTCACGCAAAAATATGTTACGGAATATGTTAAATGTATTTCTAAGTGGAACTCCTCTGAGGTTTTATGACATGACGGGACTTAAAATAATTTTACAAGATTAATGTTCCATTTGATGTAGATTTAGAAAAATAGGTTGAATGCAAAATTTCAGATCATTGGCTCACTCCGTTTTCTTTTTAAATACAACTGTATAGATGACACAAAAGCGAAAAGCGTTGAAAAGTGAGCAAGGAACAGCACAAAAAAACTTCTCAATAAATTGTCTTAATAGTGTTTTGCATATCGTTCTGCTTTAAGTGTTCAAACTGATCTATGTAAGAAATAACAATTTTAGATTAACAAATACATACTTTTGATATAGTTTTATACCCTTAAAAATAATCCTAAAATATATTTTTACTAACATTAACTTTTCATTGCCTCTAAGCATTTGACACTTCAATAAAACTAAGCATCTTTCAGTATTTTGAAAGCAAACGAAGCGATGAAAATAATAATCAGTTTATCTTAGCTTGCATTAAGCAGGCTAAGAGCAGTGCATTTCAAACTAAGAAAACACTAAAGCAGGTGCTGCAAACTTTTCGCACTAAAATTTTGGAAAGGAAGCAATGATAAAAAAACAAAACAACAACAACATGAAAACTGCAGACTCGGTATGACTGGGTCTGTTCATGAGGTATAATGGAAAAATGCAACATCCCTCACATCCCTAGCACCGGCTTGAGCGGTACTAAAATTTCAACACTTAATGTGGAAAATAAAAATATATCAACACAGAAGTGAAGTATGGGATAACCGGAATTAACAACTGCCACACAACATTTAGCACCTGCTGTTGAGAAGACTTAGTATAAACTATAAAAAAGAGAAATGCATCGAAAGCAACGGAAACAACAGAATCACATGATGATAATTACAAAGTCGGTTTGAATGAGACTGTCCATCTTAAACTTATCTGTAGCAACTTCATACAAGATATCATAATCCATCAGCAGCTCCTTCTTTTCACATTTTCCTAACTGCCATGCGCCATTATTGAGACGACATACTTGTTTATCTTTGCTAAACACGACCTTTGTTAGTTAATCATTTTAAATTGGTTTAATATGCACTTACTTTATTACTTTATCTTGAGCATGCAAGTAATTGTAACCAATTTATGTCATTTTTATTGCAAATTGTATACATCAATATAACTTGTTGTGTAAAGTTGTTTGTATTATTATAGTTTTGTACTAAATTTCCACAGAACATGACATAAACAAAATATGATACGCAAACCTGTCCTCGGTAATAATACGACATGTTGTTATCCTCTATAAAAATGAGAAGATGCTCTAAATGACATTCAACTGTAACTGTGTTTCGTTGTAATTGTAATATATTAAAATAGAGAAAATAAACACATAAATTGTTACACTGGGCAATAAAATTCATATATTTAGTCCTGTTTCCTTATCATCTCAAGTATATTTCTTTTGCGCGGTAATTAAAACATAAACGTATTGCATTAGACACAAGCATATTTCAATAAATCTTGGTTGTTGGTGCAATTACAATTTCTAAAAAATCCGACAGTTTGAAACTTTCAATCTACAGACTTCTAAAACGATTACGTTACTAATTAAATGAACAAGAGTAAAAAGGAGTAACAAATACCTTATCATATTTATGCGGGTTGTACCATCTATCATGCGTTCATGGTTACCAATTTCTACAAAACTGAACAGACGGGGTACTTATCTCACGTGTGATTAAACATTTTACAATTTTGCCGTGTTGGGCTTTCTTTAGGGATTCAGTTTTCTCTATTTCTTATTCACCGATGAGAGGCAGATGCCCATTTTACCTAAAATAGAGAAAAACAGAATCCCTAATGAAAGCCCAACACGGCAAACTTTTAAAATGTTGCAGGCTCGGTTTTATTGAGCCTGTTCATGGACGGCACTGGAAAGTGCAAGTTACCATCCACGCCCGCTTGCACCGGCTAAAGCAGAATTCAACATTTAAACACAAAAAATGGTGAAATTTTGAATTTAGAAACATCCGCAGATGTGTTCATACGGCGGTTATCATGGAACCTTCAATATGACACTGTAGTGTCATTCCATGAAAAGCGAAAATGCGTGTGCCCTAAACGAGAAAACAAAATTTTGAATTTTGAAAGGGATCTGAGGTTCAGTCCTATCTTTATCGATCATCAAGGAGAAACTTTGTCTCGTTCGAGGATCGAACCAGCATTGCCTTCACCAGATGCTCACCTTTGAGCTAAGCTGGAATATGACTGAATTAAACAGTTATTTTAAAATATTGTTTTTAAACCCCAAAGGCATGTGCATAAATTGACAAAAGCATTTACAAACAGTTCATATTTTGCAATAGTATATCTAGTATTAATAAGCGTGAAATGTTAATGTCCGAAACAATATAGTACTGATGCTAATGACCCAATTTCCCCCTATATATAAAATATCACTCCAGTAATATGATAGGTAAATTGTTTTGGGACAACGTTTCGGTGATTATAATTGTATTGTTTGTTATAATTACTCTACGGGGTATTAAAACCCAATTAATGTCCGATGGTTTATGTAGAAATACTCATTTATATATCGCAATGTTTATCTATTAGACTCTTAAACTGTTTTGTCTATCGTCTAAATATCACATAGGGAAGCACGAACACATCATGAAACTGCGATCATATTAAAATCCTTTTCTACATTGTATATATAACTGAAACTGTAATGTTTTTATAATCTATAAAGACAATCAAAACTGCTGAACTATTTACTTTCTTTGACTAAATCTCTGAGAATAAATTGAAAGAAAAAAGAAATTTTCAACAGAATCTTTTTGTGGTAATTTCGTGCCTTTGCCTGCCCCATTCCCGCGGCTCAAAAGTACGAGAAAGTGGTCATTTTGCATTTTCGTCTGATGCCTCGCAGAGTGAAAGGCGGAACTATTTGGTAAAATCAACGATGAATGCATAATAATCATATAGAGAACACGAATTGTGATTTTTCCTAAAGCAAATTACATGAGGCAACAATTGCGACGCCTCAAATAGAAATTTAAAGAATTTAATTAATTTCTTGCTACTGGCGTTAAATTTTGTTGAGGAAGTTGTATTGTACTTTCAAGCTTATTATGTTTTCTTGTTTTATTTGTCTGGTCTTTCGTGATCATTGATTAGTGTTGAAGGTTGAATAATGCTTGGCCCGGCGCTATGGGGCTTGAACGATGCACTATTACATTATCACTCATGAACAAACGTAATCAAACTGAACCTGCGATTTTCAAATAATATTGATATTTAAACTGCTGGCCATCCCTTTCCAGATTTCAATAAGCAATACACATGAAGCCGTAAACTAAAAAGAAACTAGAAGAGTTTTTGTCACAAAAAGATATGTCTCTTAAAACTATGTTTGGTCACTCATGTGAAATCCCACAATAGCTTGACCTTTGGAAACCGGACAAGATGTTTCTATTTATAGCTATGACGGCCATTTTGTGTAGCGAAGCGAAACGTGCCGGTGATGTAAACAACTAGGGATGGTACTGATCACCCCTGTAAAGTTTGGTTGAAATCCCACCATTAGTTTGACCTGTGAAGGGCGGACACGCTTAATGCGGACAGACGGACAACCAAGGCAAAAACGTTTTGGGAGACACAATTCTTTGATTTAAAATGCTTATGACATTTCACGGTAACATTAAGACTTAAATAGTAATGATATCTTTATGTAATCATGACGAGGGAAAAATTCCGCTCTAGAAATACGCTTGTGAATTTTCACTTTCATTGATAAAAATACCAGACAGAAACAGTTTTGTTCAATTGATGGCTTACTATATGTTTAATACTGCACAATTAGTATTTAAAATAAAGCCACACTTTCAAAATGATTCAATACATAAAAATGCATCAATAAATGAATGTCGTAATTTTTTCCCTATTTTGACATTTCAGTCTTAGAATTATCATTATAGTTATTATCAATAGCCTTTCTGTTAACAGCATATTTGTGGCAATCAATTAATTAAATACTCATTGTGGTGATGACTTTTGTTAAATCAGTTCATGTTAAGTCATAAGATTTAATATCTTAAAATATAATGAATATTCATATGCATTAAAATGAAAACGTTTACTTTAATGAAAAAAAAGATAAGTATATTGTTATCTGTTTGCCTTTATTTGAATATTAACGTAACCAAAAAATAATATTTGTGTTTCTTTATCATAAGATCTACATGAGGTTCTCTGGGACAAAGCTGAATGTAGGAGATGTAACAGTTTAGTTGCGATGCATGATGCAAAACTTGATATATCATGAATAATTAGCAACAGGAACATCGAGTCACACAGAGTAGACATTCGTAAACGTCACGACAAATTCACATTCGAAAGATTCCATTATCAAATGATGTAGTGATTCAAATAAATGTAACATTGTCAATTGTCTGTACTACAATCCTGACCAATGGCTAAGTAAACACAAGAGGGCCATTATGGCCCTGAGTCGCTCACCAGAAACAACTGCTTTTAAGTGTTGGAAATTATTATTCAAATTATTTTGCTGAAAGGCAAGTTCAGCTCTTTCGGCAAGTTTGAATCAATTTAAACTTGCCAACGTGTAATATACTTTCACAACACTGATTGTTTTTTCTCTCTTCAAGACAAACAATAGAGCCACTGAGATGGCCCTAGATAATTCATCTAACCCATATTTTATTATTTACTATATAAATTGAAATATTTTGCCCTAATATTTTGGAAAGGCTTTGTTCAAAATATCTATGCTGCCAATGTGTACCTATGAGACTATGTAGAATTAATGCAGAATAAATGACCAAGTATGCATTAAGGATGACTCAAATGAATGATTTATTTCTACGATTTAACTTCTATATAACTTCTATAGATCGTCATTAAAAGCCAATCTTTTGATATATACAATTAATTCATCTCAATCTTACAGTAAAACAAAAGCATTATATCACGTTAATGTCGAAAAATATTTAAATAAATTTACGACTTTTATATTTGTGTGAATATATCACCCGTAAGTTGCACTCTTTTCAATGCAAAATACAAGTCTGTCTTAAAATTGTACCCAATAGAACACAAACGATGTCTTGAAATCATTCTCTGACTTAAGTGTAATTATATACCAGCAATGTATCATCAGGAAAGTTTGCTTATTTATCATGTACTAAACAGAAATAGTATTTAAGAATAATCGTGATACATATTTTAGAATCCATATACTATATGCCTACATACCCTGTGGGCCATATCAGAATAAGTTAAAGACAACATTAAAATTAAGCCTGCAAAATATCAAAATAAGCGACACTGCTTAGAAACGAACAACAAGTCTCAACAATATTCATATGAAATTCCAAGCACCGTTATTTTTAGCGTTGTTAGACCAACACATGTAGCAACCAACCGCAATGTACCTATATGTTAACGAAGCTGCAATAAGTAAAGTACTTTTTAATATATTTCATTCAAACTAAAGGACAACATGATCAATGATGTTAAAGACATTTGTAATTTATTACCGTATCATTTTAGCATTCATTAAATTTTGTACTTGTATTCGCATACCTGTCTGAACCGCAATTCATTTGACTGATTTGATTTCTTTACTTTGTAATTTTTATAACGCTAAATAAGTGAACTAGTCTTTATAAAAACAACTGACAGTTGAGTTATTACAATATAGCCTTGTAAGTACATGTACGTAAGGACATCATAATTCGTATAACAGCCGATGAAAGTCAACCTTAACTACGCTCGTGGGATAAATATATGATCTGACCTTACATTGTATTGATGATTTTACCAATATATGCTAGAGTATAAGTGGAATAAAACAATTTAAAGTAAATTGCAACTTAAGTCAAAATGTTTTAAAAATGCGTTGCTCGACAAATAATAGGATTGCTTCCGTATGTATGACCTTAAATTTTTATTAAACATGATAAACCTTTTGTCTTTGGATATTTTCATATTAGATATTTAAAGCCCAAGATTAAGTGTATTGAATCAAGTACCTTAAAAAATGGAAAACAGACAAAAGGAATCCTTATAAAAACACACACGCACGCACACACACACAAAACCGTAAACATTTAAAATATTACAGGCTCGGTTTAAATGAGCCTATCTATGGTCAATACTGAAAGTGCAAGTTATCGACCATGCCGTTACCACCACATTTAACATGAAATGGTTAAACTATGAGAAGGACTAAAACTAGAAGAAAGTGAAAATACTACAAATGTACAGAAAACAATAATGTCGGTGTAAACCATCATTCAGGATTGAAATTATGTAATCTTTAAGTGAATTTTCGGGGCGACTTTTTGCGACCTCAAAGCAGATTAAACAACGCTGATGTGACGATAAAATAGAGAAATTAAAATTTTATATACATTTATATTCAATTCAACTTCCTGATAGAAGTAAGCCATTGCACCTTACATTCACATGCATACGTTCGAGTGATGATGGAATGATATCATGTAGTTCTAACAGTTATCTGTCAAGTATCAAATATTTGTCCCTGAGATATTTCTAAAGAAAAACAATCTAATCTCTGTTAAATCACATAAAGATTGTGTTCTTGGGGAAAACGTGATTGCATTTTATGGATACAGATTTTCGTGCAATCATTTCAGATTGTAACGTAGAATAATTTGATAAAAGAGTAGAAAAAGCAAAAATGCAGAGCCAACGAGGTCTTAACATGTGCATGTGTTTTCGACTTTTTTTATTCATTTGCAAATTTGATAAAGCTATCGAAGAAGTCTCATTCCGAAGAATAATTGTAAGTTCTCTCATATGTATGTCACCAATTAATTTGTGGGAAGTTGTTTAAAATATATCCTATTTATTTGTATAGCTTTTATATTGAACAAATTAAGTTTTGTGTTCTTATATTGAAACACTTTATAAAATTTGATATTAGATTTTAAGTATCAGAACTGTACAAGAAATATTCTTGATATCTTCAATTTTATCAATATTATCTTATTTTCGCATCTTTCGCAGAAAAATGCCTAATTTTGTCATTTTTTTCTCATTACCGACTTTATGACCTGAAAAAGCAGCGTTCTCAAGCGCAATTTATTATTTCACATGTCAAACCATTTAACCCGTCAATAACAAGGTCATGACAAAAAAAACGTATCTTCCTCTTCATGTTCAATGAGTTAAAGTCAGATAGTGTAGAACCTTGATCTGTTGCGGTATTTTCCCATGCTGATTAGATTAATAAGTTTACAATTACAAAGAAAATTGAGTTATATTATTATACGCTTCTTTTTGTTTATCTTTATAGAAAAAAGTGTCTGAAAATTATTATTCTCCTCGGTAAATACATTATCATAAGGCTTTAAAACACTCATGAGGTCAACATATCAATTGATTTGATGAATCTGAACTCAATGACATATTATTTCTAGCAGATAATTTAGTAAAATTATACCATTTCCCTTTCATTTTATAGTTTCCTTTCGTAAACTTTACTTAGTGTATACCACTGGTGTAATTGAGCCTTTGTCCGTATGTATCTGAAAAATAAGATTTTTGAAATGATTAATTTCTACGCGTAAACTTCTATTTTCCCTCATAGATAATTTGCGAAGCTATGCCATATATATTGTAAATTCTATATATTAATGACTTATTTCTGCGCTGTAACCTGTATAGATAAGTTGCAAATTCCCTTTCACTGAATTGCTTTATTGTTCATTCTATAGACTACGCAATTGTAAAAGTTATATAAATTATATTGAAACACAACACCTATACGACGTTCCGTGTCTAAGCTGGATAGCTTCATCACATGAAATAATCCAAAGTCCCTTTTGGGATTCGAACCTACAGTGGTGTGGGGCAAGTATACTTTAAGAAATATTTAAATTTTAACCTTACACAATTATGTACCACACTCGAATTATCTTTCTTTTAATCAAGCTTTAACCAAGCAAGGAATAATTTGTAGTTTAAGACTGTCTGCAATTTCAAAGTTCTTATCTCTTGAATTATTCAAGTTTAACTTTGTATATCTCTCAAGAAAATACATATACTTTAGTTGAAACATACCGATTTGTTAAAACATTGGCGATGTTGTATGATACACTTTAAAATAACATTGATAGGATCTATACAGGACAAATACAATAAAATGGTCGCTTTAAGATTTTATATCTGCAAAATCAGGAAATTATATAATAAATGAAAAGCTTAGCTGCGAGACATAGAAACGTGCGCAAACGGCACATCTTCTTATCTCACTTGTATTTGCTTTATATTATAAAACAACTAACTGTAAGATGACTTTTGGTTCTCACGCAGAAATATGTTACTAAGGTTTATGTACAGACTCAATCAAACCGAGTTTGCAATTCTCTTGTTATTTTGTTGTGATTAATGCTTCCGTGTGGCGGCTGTAAAAAGTCTCCCCGTACATTTAATCAATGATGTTATATTTTCGATCCTTGAAGATCGTTCAGCACGACATTATTGTTGTGCTTGTGGAATTTTTAGTTTCAACTTTTTGGCATTTTCTAGTTGGGTGGTTCCAATATTCCTACTTGAATTATGTTGAATCACCCTTAGGATATGTTGCCTGCTTTTTAAATTTGTCTTTTGACGTCTTATCTGTGATACGCAGGCTTCATAACCTCTGATCCCCTTTCAAAATGCCATTTTATTTAGTTCCGCCCATTGTTTTCTCGTTTAGGGCACACGCTTTTTATTACTTGGGGACCATACGCCGCTTTTCATGGAATGGCACGCAAGTGTCACATTGAAGGTTCCATGATAACCGCCGTATGAACACATCTGCGGATGTTTCTAAATTCAAAATTTTACTATTTCATGTTTAAATGTTGAATTCTGCTTAAGCTGGTGCTAGGGGGCGTGGACGGTAACTTGCACTTTCCAGTACCGTCCATGAACAGGCTCAATCAAACCGAGCCTGCAACATTTTCAATTTTGCTGTGTTGGGCTTTCTTTAGGGATTCTGTATTTATCTATTTTCCGAGGGATCACTTTGTTTCCAGATTTTAATGACATGACGGGACTTGAAATAATTTTACTAGATTAATGTTCCATTTGATGTATATTTAGAAAAATAACTTAAATGCAAATTTCAAATCATTCGCTCACTTCGTCTTTCTTGAATTAAATTGTGTAGATGACCTTAATCCTAAATACTCTATTTCCGCACATAGTACCTTCACGCATGTGCACTCGTACTGAAGGTTTTCATGGCGCGAGCCAGACTTTATATTGCTTGATAATTAATATTTTCTGAGAGCGCGTCTCTATTTTTGCAGGTAAATATGAATGTCTGTATTGAAAGTCTACATTTTACCATTCATGATTTTGTGTCATTTGTCATTATTTTGTATTCAGACTCGTACTGAAGGTTTTCAAGGCGCGAGTCAGACTTTATATTGTTTGATAATAAATATTTTTTGAGAGCGAGTCTCTGTATTTTTGCAGCAACCCTCAAGCCCAGAACCTTTAGCAGAACACTTCCCTAATAGATATGTAAATATCTAAGTCAAAATTTTTATCTCTTGAATTATTCAAATTTTTGTTGTATATCTTTCAAAAAAGAAATATGTTTCCTCAATATACATATAGATATGTTAAGACATTGGTGATATCGTATAATGCAATGTAAAATAACTTTGATAAGGGCAAATACTATAAATATCAATGAGATGGTCGCTTTAAGATTTAATATCTGTAAAATCAGAAGATTATATAATAAATGAAAAGCTTAGCTGGCAGACATAGGAATATGCGCCAATGGCATATCTTCTTATCTCACTTGTATACATGTGTTTGATATTTCAGAAAACAAATAACGGTAAAATGTCTTTTGGTTCTCACGCAAAAATATGTTATGGAATATGTTAAATGTATTTCTAAGTGGAACTACTTTGAGGTTTTATGACATGACGGTACTTAAAATAATTTTACAAGATTAATGTTCCATTTGATTTAGATTTAGAAAAATAAGTTGAATGCAAAATTTCAGATCATTGGCTCACTCCGTTTTCTTTTTAAATACAACTGTATAGATGACACAAAATTGAAAAGCGTTGAAACGTGGGCAAGGAACAGCACAAAAATACTTTTCAATAAATTGTCTTAATTGTGTTTCGCACTAAAATTTTGGAAAGGAAGCAATAATAAAAACAACAACAACAGTAAAAATGCAAACCAGGTGTGACTGGGTCTGTTCATGAGGTATATTAGAAAGATGCAACATCCCTAACACACTTAGCACCGGCTTGAGCGGTACTAAAATTTCAATACTTAATGTGGAAAATAAAAATATATCAACACAGAAGTGGCGCATGGGATAACCGGAACTAACAACTGCCACACAAAACTTAACACCTGCTGTTCAGAAGACTTAGTATAAAATCTAAAAATGACAAATGCATCGAAAGCAACAGAAACAACAGAATAACATGATAATTGCAGACTCGGTTTGAATCAGACTGTTCATCTTAAACTATATGTAGCAACTTCATACAACATATCATTATCTATCAGCAGGTCCTTCTTTTCACATTTTCCTAACTGCCATGTGCCATTATTGAGACGACATACTTGTTTATCTTTGCTTAACACGACCTTTGTTAGTAAATCATTTTAAATTGGTTTAATATGCACTTACTTTATTACTTTATCTTGAACATGCAAGTAATTGTAACAAATTTATGTCATTTTTATTGCATACCGTATACATCAATATAACTTGTTTTGTAAAGTTGTTTGTATTATTATAGTTTTGTACTAAATTTCCACAGAACATGTCATAAACAAAATATGAAACGCAAACCTGTCCTCGGTAATGATACGACATGCTGTTATCCTCTATAAAAATGAGAAGATGCTCTAAATGGCATTCAACTGTAACTGTGTTTCGTTGTAATTGTAATCTATTAAAATAGAGAAAATAAACACATAAATTGTTACACTGGGCAATAAAATTCATATATTAAGTCTCTGAAAGATAAACTGAGTGCTATGTACACCTGTTTCCTTATCATCTCAAATATATTTCTTTTGCGCAGTAATTAAAACATAAACGTATTGCATTAGACACAAGCATATTTCAATAAATCTTGGTTGTTGGTGCAATTAAAATTTCTAAAAAATCCGACAGTTTGAAACTTTCAATCTACAGACTTCTAAAACGATTACGTTGCTAATTAAATGAACAAGAGTAAAAAGGAGTAACAAATACCTTATCATATTTTTGCGGGTTGTACCATCTATCCTGCTTTCATGGTTACCAATTTCTACAAAACTGAACAGACCGGGTACTTATCTCACATGTGATTAAACATTTTACAATTTTGCCGTGTTGGGCTTTCTTTAGGGATTCAGTTTTTCTCTATTTATTATTCACCAATGAGAGGCAGATGCCCATTAGACCTAAAATAGAGAAAAACGGAATCCCTAATAAAAGCCCAACACGGCAAAATTGTAAAATGTTGCAAGCTCGGTTTAATTGACCCTGTTCATGGACGGCACTGGAAAGTGCAAGTTACCATCCACGCCCGCTTGCACCGGCTAAAGCAGAATTCAACATTTAAACACAAAAATGGTGAAATTTTGAATTAAGATACATCCGCAGATGTGTTCATACGGCGGTTATCATGGAACCTTCAATGCGACACTGTAGTGTCACTCCATGAAAAGCGACAAACTAAAAGAATGCGTGTGCCCTAAACGAGAAACCAAAATTTTGAATTTTGAAAAGGTTCATATCTGAGGTTCATTCTGAGGTTCATTCCTATCTATATCAATCATCAAGGAAAAACTTTGTCTCGTTCGAGGATCGAACCAGCATTGCCTTCACCAGATGCTCACCTCTGAGCTAAGCTGGAATATGACTGAATTAAACAGTTATTTTAAAATAATGTTTTTAAACCCCAAAGGCATGTGCATAAATTGACAAAAGCATTTACAAACAGTTCATATTTTGCAATAGTATATCTAGTATAAATAAGCGTGAAATGTTAATGTCTGAAACAATATAGTACTGATGCTTATGACCCACTTTCCCCCTATATATAAAATATCACTCCAGTAATATGATAGGTAAATTGTTTTGGGACTACGTTTCGGTGATTATAATTGTATTGTTTGTTATAATTACTCTACGGGGTATTAAAACCCACTTAATGTCCGATGGTTTATGTAGAAATACTCATTTATATATCGCAATGTTTATCTATTAGACTCTAAACTGTTTTGTCTATCGTCTAAAGATCACATAGGGAAGCATGAACACATCATGAAAATGCAATCATATTAAAATCCTTTTCTACATTGTATATATAACTGAAACTGTAATGTTTTTATAATCTATAAAGACAATCAAAACTGCTGAACGATTTACTTTCTTTGACTAAATCTCTGAGAATAAATTGAAAGAAAAAAGAAATTTTCAACAGAATCTTTTTGTGGTAATTTCGTGCCTTTGCCTGCCCCATTCCCGCGGATCAAAAGTACGAGAAAGTGGTCACTTTGCATTTTCGTCTGATGCCCCGCAGAGTGAAAGGCGGAACTATTTGGGAAAATCAACGATTAATGCATTATAATCACATAGAGAACACGAATTGTGATTTTATTTTCCTAAAGTAAATTAAATGAGGCAACGATTGCGACGCCTCAAATAGTAATTTAAATAATTTAATTAATTTCTTGCTACTGGCGTTAAAATTAGTTGAGGAAGTTGTATTGTACTTTCAAGCTTATTATGTTTTCTTGTTTTATTTGGGATCATTGATTAGTGTTGAAGGTTGAATAATGCTTAACCCGGCGCTATGGGGCTTGAGCGATGCACTATTACATTATCACTCATGAACAAACTTAATCAAACTGAACCTGCGATTTTCAAATAATAATATTGATATTTAAACTGCTGGCCATCCCTTTCCAGATTTCAATAAGCAAAACACATGAAGCCGTAAACTAAAAAGATACTAGAAGAGTTTTTGTCACAAAAAGATATGTCTCTTAAAACTATGTATGGTCACTCATGTGAAATCCCACAATAGCTTGACCTTTGGAAACCGGACAAGATGTTTCTATTTATAGCTTTGACGGCCATTTTGTGTAGCGAAGCGAAACGTGCCGGTGATGTGCACAACTAGGGATGGTACTGATCACACCTGTAAAGTTTGGTTGAAATCCCACCATTAGTTTGACCTGTGAAGGGCGGACACGCTTAATGCGGACAGACGGACAACCAAGCGGACAGACAGACGGCGAATGCAAAAACATTTTGGGAGACACAACTCTTTGATTTAAACTGCTTATGACATTTCAAGGTAACATTAATACTTAAATAGTAATGATATCGTTATGTAATCATGCCGAGGGAAAAATTCCGCTCTAGAAATACGCTTTCATTGATAAAAATACCAGACAGAAACAATTTTGTTCAATTAATGGCTTGTTATATGTTTATAACTGCACAATTAGTATTTAAAATAAAGCCACACTTTCAAAATAATTTAATACATAAAAATGCATCAATAAATATATGTCGTAATATTTTCCCTATTTTGACATTTCAGTCTGAGAATTATCATTATAGTTATTATCATTAGCCATTCTGTTAACAGCATATTTGTGGCAATCAATTGATTAAATACTCATTGTGGTGATGACTTTTGTTAAATCAGTTCATGTTAATTCATAAGATTTAATATCTTAAAATAAAATGAATATTAATATGCATTAAAATGAAAACGTTTACTTTAATGAAAAAAAAGAAGATAAGTATATTGTTATCTGTTTGCCTTTATATATTAACCTAGCCAAAAAAATAATATTTGTGTTTCTTTATCATAAGATCTACATGAGGTTCTCTGGGACAAAGCTGAATGTAGGAGATGTAACAGTTTAGTTGCGATGCATGATGCAAAACTTGATACGTATATCATGTATAATTAGCAACAGGTACATCGAGTCACACAGAGTAGAAATTCGATGGACTTGATTCTTTCAAAACGTCACGACAAATTCACATTCGAAAGATTCCATTATCAAATGATGTAGTGATTCAAATAAATGTAACATTGGCAATTGTCTGTACTACAATCCTGACCAATGGCTAAGTAAACACAAGAGGGCCATTATGGCCCTGCGTCGCTCACCAGAAACAACTGCTTTTAAGTGTTGGAAATTATTATTCAAATTATTTTGCTGAAAGGCAAGTTCAGCTCTTTCGGCAAGTTTGGATCAATTTAAACTTGCCAACGTGTAATTTACTTTCACAACACTGATTGTTTTTTTCCTTCAAAACAAACAATAGAGCCACTGAGATGGCCATAGATAATTCATCTAACCCATAATTTTATTATTTACTATATAAATTGAAATATTTTGCCCTAATATTTTGGAAAGGTTTTGTTCAAAATGTCTATGTTGCCAGTGTGTACCTATGAGACTATGTAGAATTAATGCAGAATAAATGACCAAGTATGCATTAAGGGTGACTCAAATGAATGATTTATTTCTACGCTTTAACTTCTATTTTGCCACATAGATCGTCATAAAAAGCCAATCTTTTGATATATACAACTAATTCATCTCAGTCTGACAGTAAAACAAAAAAAACATATTTATTATCACGTTAATATCGTATAATCATTAAAACACTTTTATGACTTTTATATTTGTGTGAATATATCACCCGTAAGTTGCATCTTTTCAATACAAAATACAAGTCTGTCTTAAAATTGTACCCAATAGAACACAAACGACGTGCTGAAATCATTCTCTGACTTAAGTGTAATTATATACCATCAAGAAATCATCAGGAAATGTTGCTTATTTATCATATACTTAGCAGGAATGGTATATAAGAATAATCATGATAAATACTTTAGAATCCTTATACTATATGCTTACAATCCCTGTGGGCAATATCAGAATAGGTTAAAGACAACGGATGATCGATCATGTAAAATTAAGCCCGCAAAATATCAAAATAAACGACAATGCTTAGAAACGAACAACTAGTCTCAACAATATTCATATGAAATTCAAAGCACCGTTATTTCTAGCGTTGCTAGACCAAAACATGTTAACAATCAACCGCAATGTTTTGTTATCGTGATTCATTATATGTTAACGAAGTTGCAGTAAGTACTTTTAATATATTTCATTCAAACAAAAGGACAACATGATCGATGATGTTAAAAGCATTTATACTTTATCTGCGAAATATTTTACCATTCATTAAACTCTGTACTTAAATTCAAATACCTGTCTAGATCGTAATTCATTTGACTGGTTTGATTACTTTACTCCGTAATTTTATAACACTAAATAAGTAAAGCGGAAGTTGAGTTATTATAATATAGCTTTGTAAGTACGTAAGGACAACATAATTCTTATAACAGCCGATGAATGTCAACCTTAACTGCGCTCGTGCTGATTTAACATTGTATTTTCACAAAAATAACTTTAGGGCCGATTTGACTAGTTATGAGGCCCATTTGACTAGTTACGGGGCCAATTTGACTTTATAAAATTGTTGTTGCCGATTTGACTAATTTTGAGGCCGAAATGACTAATTTTGGGGCCGATTTGACTTGGGGCCGATTTGACTAGTTTGCGATGATTTTTTTTCAAATTATGCTGGAGTATAAGCAGATTTAAACAATTTAAATGAAAATTGCAACTTTGATCCAAATGTTTTTTTAAAATGCGTTGCTCGACCAATTATAGGATTGCTTTACTTATGTATGTTCTTAAATTTTCATTAAACATGATAAACCTTTTGTCTTTGGATATTTCATATTGAATATTTAAAGCAGTGTTTGTTTATCCAAGCTTAAGTGTATTGAATCATGTACATTCTTAAAGAATAGAAAACAGACAAAAGGTATCCCTAAGAAACACAAAACCCCGTAAACATTTACAATATTACAGACTCGGTTTAAATGAGCCTATCTTTGGTCAATACTGAAAGTGCAAGATATCGACCATGCACCTTAGCACCGGCTTCAGCAGAATACATTTAACATGAAATGGTAAAACTATTAGAAAGGGCTATAACTAAAAGAAAATACAAGAAAGTGAAAATACTACAAATGTACAGAAGTTGTAAACCATCATTCAGATTGAAAATATATAATCCCTGAAAGAATGTTCGGGGCGACTTTTTACGGCCTCAAAGCAGAACAAACAACGCTGATGTGACGATAAAAAAAGAGAAATTCAAATTTTATATACATTTATATTTAATTCAACTTCCTGATTGAAGTAATCCATTGAAGGTTACATTCACATGCACACGTTCAAGTGATGATGAATGATATCATGTAGTTCTAACAGTTATCAGTCAAGTATCAAATATTTGTCCCCGAGATATTTCTAAAGAAAAACAATCTAATCTCTGTTAAATCACATAAAGATTGTGTTCTTGGGGAAAACGTGATTGCATTTTATGGATACACATTTTCGTGCAAACATTTCAGATAGTAACGCAGAATAATTTGATAAAAGAGTAAAAAAAGCAAAACTACAGAGCCAACAAGGTCTTAACATGTGCAAGTGTTTTCGATTTTTTTAAATTCATTTGCAAATTTGATAAAGTATCGACGAACTCTCACGCCGAAGAATAATTGTAAGTTCTCTCATATATGTATATGTATGTCACCCTTTAATTTGTAGGAAGTTGTTTAGAAATATATCCTATTTATTTGTATAGCTTTTATATTGACACAATTAAGTTTTTAGTTTCTTATTTTGAAGCACTTCATAAAATTTGATATTTGATTTTAAGTATCAGAACTGTACAAGAAATATTCTTGATATCTTTACTTTTATCAATATTATATTATTTTCGCAGAAAAATGCCTAATTTTGTCATTTTTTTCTCATTACCGACTTCATGACCTGAAAAAGCAGCGTTCTCAAGCGCAATTTATTATTTCACATGTCAAACCATTTAACCCGTCAATAACAAGGTCATGACAAAAAAAACGTATCTTCCTCTTCATGTTCAATGAGTAAAAGTCAGATAGTGTAGAACCTTGATCTGTTGCGGTATTTTCCCATGCTGATTAGATTAATAAGTTTACAAACACAAAGAAAATTGCGTAATATTAATATACGCTTCTTACTGTTTATTGTTATAGAAAAAAATGGCTGAAAATTAATATTTTCCTCAGAAAAAGCACATTATCTTAAGACTTTATTACACCCCTGAGGTCAAATCTTTGTTGCATATCTCTCTAAAAAGAAATATGTTTCCTTAATATATATTTTGATATGTTAAAACATTGACGATGTTGTATGATACAATGTAAAATAACTTTGATGGGATCTATACAGGAAAAATACTATAAATATCAATGAGATGGTTGCTTTAAGATTTAATATCTGTAAAATCAGGAGATTATATAATAAATGAAAAGCTTAGCTGGCAGACATAGGAATATGCGCCAACGGCAAATATTCTTATCTCATTTGTATACATGTATTTGACTTGTTACAAATAATGACTTTTGTCAAATGACTTTTGGTTCTCACGCAAAAATATGTTATGGAATATGTTAAATGTATTTCTAAGTGGAATTCCACTGAGGTTTTATGACATGACGGGACTTTACGAGATGAATGTTCCATTTGATGTAGATTTAGAAAAAATAACTTGTTTGAAAATTTCTAATCATTCGCTGACTCCGTCTTTCTTGAATAAAACTGTGAAGATGACCTCAATTCTAAATATTCTATTTCCGCCCTTAGTACCTTCACGCATGCGCACTCGTACTGAAGGTTTTCATGGCGCGAGCCAGACTTTATATTTCTTGATAATAAATATTTTCTGAGAGCGCGTCTCTATTTTTGCAGGTAATTATGAATGTCTGTATTGATCGCATACTTGTTATACAACACTTTACCATTCATGATTTTGTGTCATTTGTCATTATTTTGTATTCGCACTCGTACTGAAGGTTTTCATGGCGCGAGCCAGACTTTATATTGTTTGATAATAAATATTTTTTGAGAGCGCGTCTCTGTATTTTTGCAGCAACCCTCAAGCCTAGAACCTTTATCAGCACCCTTCCCTTACCACGGTAGGGAATCACGTGACTTTAACGGTTACGCATACACACAATATGGCGGCCTAAAAACCTCGCTTCACATGTGTTTTTCAGATAATTCTTTATTACATCCCTTTTACTTACATACGAGACCTGTTGCAGCCTACGCGGAATAAAGAATTGTTGCCGCCTATACCTTATTTTCCGTCCCTGTGCTCATAGCTTTTACAAACACTAAAAAATTAAACAGGAATTTTCAATGTGGACAATTATTTTGCGGGTAACATTCACGCAAAATTTGTATTTTTTATGAATTTTATTAAACTACGTCGACTTAGCAAAGAGAAAATGTTCATAGAATATCTTTATTTGAAAATATAAATATTAGGCATGTTATATGTTGACTGGTTATTTTCTATTCAAATATACGAGAGAAAAATGATTTGGGTAACGGACACGCGTACTTTTATTATTGATAACTCCCACGCAATATTTTTAGTGCAAGCAATATCTATGCAGGTTATAGCCTAGATATTGATTAAACAGAACCATTATTGTTGCATTTAGCCTCAAACTTTCATAGAATTTTGAATAATATTTAAAATACCGCCAACAGGTCCTGGATAGAATTAAGCCCCTATGGGTAGCAGAATACATACACACATGAATACATTAAAGGAAGTTTCGATATAGATGAACTAATCGCAGAAATTAAAATAAAAATCTAAAATATGAGAAGGAGGTCGATTTCAGTTTAAGCACAATTAAAAAAGAAATGTTTCCTCAATATACATATAGATATTATATGTTAAAACATTGGTGATATCGTACAATGCAATGTAAAATAACTTTGATAGGATCTATACAGGTCAAATACTATAAATATCAATGAGATGGTCGCTTTAAGATTTAATATCTGTAAAATAATATAATAAAATTATATAATAAATGAAAAGCTTAGCTGACAGACATAGGAATATGCGCCAACGGCACATCTTCTTATTTCACAAATTATGACTTTTGTCAAATGACTTTTGGTTCTCACGCAGAAATATGTTGTGGAATATGTTAAATGTATTTCTAAGTGGAATTCCACTGAGGTTTTATGACATGACGGGACTTAAAATAATTTTGCGAGATTGATGTTCCATTTAATGTAGATTTAGAAAAATAAGTTGTATGCAAAATTTCAGATCATTCGCTCACTCCGTTTTCTTTTTAAATACAACTGTATAGATGCCACGAAATTGAAAAGCGTTGAAAAGTGGGCAAGGAACAGCACAAAAATACTTCTCAATAAATTGTCTTAATTGTGTTTTGCATATCTATCTGCTGTAAGTGTTCAAACTGATCTATGTAAGAAATTACAATTTTAGATTTATAAATCTTATACATTTGTTATAGTTCTATACCCTTAAAAATAATCCTAAAATACAATTTTACTAACATTAACTTGTCAATGCCTCTAAGCATTTAACACTTCAATAAAACTAAGCATCTATAAGTATTTTGAAAGCAAACGAAGCGATGAAGATAATAGACAGTTTATCTTAGCTTGCATTAAGCAGGCCAAGAGCAGTGCATTTCTAACTAAGAATAAACTTAAGCAGGTGCTGCAAACTTTTTTTCGCACTAAAATTTTGGGAAGGAAGCAAAAATAAAAAAAACAACAACATGAAAACTGCAGACTACGTATGACTGGGTCTGTTCATGAGGTATAATGGAAAAATGCAACATCCCTAGCACAGGCTTGAGCGGTACTAAAATTTCAACACTTAATGTGGAAAATAAAAATATATCAACACAGAAGTGAAGTATGGGATAACCGGCATTAACAACTGCCACACAATACTCAACACCTGCTGTTGAAAAGTGTAAAATCTAGGCAACGCTCGACTTTTTACTTTCTCTAAAAGCAAACAAAGAAATGTTTGAACAAAATCTTAACGTTTCCTTTTTATAAATTTAATCGGTCTGTCTTGTCACATTAGTTTTGTCTATATATTTTGTGTATAATTAAATATACTAATATATATATATATATATATATATATATATATATATATATATATATATATATATATATATATATATATATAAATAGAAACACGCAATTCTATAAATAGAAATTCTATAAATAGAAACACGCAATTATATAAATAGAAACACGCAATTCTATAAATAGAAAATTGTATAAATAAATACACGTGGTGTCACGTGGTGGTGACACGTGGTGTTGACACATGGTGACACGTAGTGGTGGTGACAAGTGGTGGTGCTGACATGTGGTGGTGGTGACACGTAGTGGTGGCGACACGTGGTGGTGCCACGTGGTGGTGGTGACACGTGCTGTTGACATGTGGTGTCACGTGGTGGTGGTGACACGTGTTGTTGTTGATGATGATGATGATGATGATATATACACACACACACACCAATAAATATATATGGTCATTTACTGCACAAATCTGAGAAAATTCAGTAATTTAAAGTTCAAGATCAAGGTTATTAAAGAGTCCAAGTGTTTGAAAAACAACAAGGTCTTGTCCTTAAGTATGTTATGTTATAATATGAAGTTGATCCCTTCAATAATAGCAAAGTCACAGCCAGTTACAGCCAAAACAATGGAAATTTCAATAATTTGAACTTCAAAGTCAAGGTCATTAATGAGTGAAGGTCAAGGTCTGTCTGGTTATTTTTAAGGGTTATCCTTGAATATTAATATGTTCAAGTTTGAAGACAGTCCATTTAAAAATAAAAAAGTTACAGCCAATAATAGCCAAAAAAAAATGAAAATTTCAATAATTTGACCTTCAAAGTCAAGGTAATTTATGAGTGAAGGTCAAGGTCTGTCTGGTTATTTTTAAGGGATATCCTTGAAGATTATTATGTTCAAGTTTGAAGACAATTCATTCAAAAATAACAAAGTTACAGCCAATAACAGCATGAACAAGCAAGATTTGGACTTTTAACCTTGAAGGTCAAGGTCATTTATGGATGAAGGTCAAGGTTAGTGTAGTCTACTGAAAGGTCTTGTCCCAAGGGTTGTTGTGGCAAAGTATGAAGAAAATACACCAAGAAATAAAAAAGTTATGATCCAGGTACAAGTTTGCGGACGGGAACGGCAACGGCAACGCCGCCGCCACTATAGCAATACCTCTTATTTTTTTTCAAAAAAAAAAAAAAGTCGAGCTAAAAAGGGAAATCCATCGAAAGCAAAGTAAACAACAGAATAACATGATAAGTACAGACTCGGTTTGAATGAGACTGTTCATCCTAACCTTATCTGTAGCAACTTCATACAAGATATCATTACCCATTAATTGCTCCTTCTTTTCAAATTTTCCGCATACTTGTTTATCTTTGCTAAACACGACCAATGTTAGTTAATCATGTTAAATTGGTTTAGTATGCACTTACTTTATTACTTTATCTTGAACATGCAAGTAATTGTAACAATTTTATGTAATTTTATTGCATAACGTTTTTTGTTATTAAACATCAATATTACTTGTTTTGTAAAGTTGTTTGTATTATTATAGTTTTGTACTTATATGAAACGCAAACCTGTCCTCGGTAATGATAAGATATGTTGTTATCCTCTGTTAAAAGGAGAAAATGCTCTAAATGACATGCCTCTGTAACTGTGTTTCTTTGTATTTGCAATATATTAAACACATAAATTGTTACAATGGGCTATAAAATTCACCTTTAAAGTCTTTTGAAGATAAACTGAGTGCTTTGTACACCTGTTCCCCTATCATTTCAATTATATTTCTTTTTCGCGGTCATTAAAACATAAACGTAGTACATTAAACACAAGCATAATTCAATAATTCTGGGTTGTTGTTGCAATTACAATTTTAAAAAATCCGACAGTTTGAAACTTTCAATCTACAGACATCTTAAATGATTACGTTGCTAATAAAACGAACAAGCGTAAACAGGAGGTACACATTCCTTATGAGAACAAACTTCCTCGTCGATTGTTGTTTTTCTTTTGAATATTACGCCCATTTTTCACACATTTTGGTATTATCTTTGTGGTTGTACCTTCTTATATGTTTCTATGGATAACTAACCAGTATTTAACAATTTCTACAAAACTGTACAGACCGGCTACTTATTTCACGTGATTTCTAATTCACCAATGAGAGGCAGATGCCCATGATACCAAATGTCCGATATCAATCTTCAAGGTGAAACTTTGCCTCTTTCGAGGATCGGACCAGCAAAACCTTACCAGATGCTCTCCGTATGAGCTCAGCTGGAATATGACTGTATTCAACAGTTATTTTAAAATACTGTTTTTTAAACCCCATATGTATTAATTAACAAAAGCATTTACAAAAGTTCATATTTTGCAATATTATATCTGGTATAAATAAGAGTGAAATGTTAATGTCAGAAACAATATAGTACTGATGCTTATGACCCACTTATCCCCTATATATAAAATATCACTCCAATAATATGATAGGTAAATTGTTTTGGGACTACGTATTGGTGATTACAATTGTATTGTTTGTTATAATTACTCTACGGGGTATTAAAACCCACTTAATGTCCGATGTTTATGTAGAAATACTCATTTATATATCGCAATGTTTATTTATTAGACTCCTAAACTGTTTTGTTTATCGTCTAAAGATCACTGAGGGAAGCACGAACACATCAGGAAAATGCAATCATATATTTTTTTTAAAAAAAAGAGCAATTTTCAACAGAATCTCTTGTGGTAATTGTGTGCTTTTGCATGCCCCATCCCAGCGGATCGAAAGTGCGACGAAGTGGTGACTTCGTCTGATGCCCCCCCCCCCCCCCCCGCAGAGTGAAAGATAGAAGTTATTGGTAAAATAAACGTTTAATGCATTACAATCATATAGAAAACACGAATTGTGATTTTCCTAACGCAAATTAACTTGCGATGCCTAAAATAGAAATTAATTTCTTGCTGCTGCCGTTTGAATTGTTGAGGATGTTGAATTAAACTTTAAGGCTTATTATGTTTTTTAAGTGTATTTGTCTGGTCTTTCGGGATCACTAATTAGTGTTGAAGATTGATTTATTCTTAACCCGGTGCTAGGGGGCATGAGAAATGTTGCACTTAAATTGTAACGGAATGACACTGTTACGTAATTATACGGCGGGAAAACTTCCACGCTGAAATAACGCAAGTTACTTGCTTCACATCCATTGATAAAAATACCAGACAGAAACAATTTTGTTCAATAAATGGCGTGTTATATGATTATAACTGTATAAACATTAGTTAGAATAAAGCCACATTTTCACAATGATTCATTGCATAGAAATGCACCAAAAATATGTCATAATCTTTTTTCCTATTTTGACATTTCAGTCTGAGAATTAGCATTATAACGGCAGTTATAAATATTTATGGCCAATCTTTAGCGGAAGTTATGCCATTCTGTTAACAGCATATTTATGATATTATAACGCACTTTTGGGCGGGGTGGGAAAACTGGGAATCAATATAAAAATCCAAAATCAATTTTAAAAAAAACTTTTTTTTAAACCCCATGGAAAGGTGAATACCGAATAATTTTAAAAAAAAAAAAAAAGGGAAGGTTCGCTACCTGTAATAGGCCCCCGGAGCGGGGGCCCTTTAAACCCCAGGGGTTTTATTTAAATTTGGAAACACTTTATTAGAAGATTTTCCACAAATAAGTTTTTTTTTTCCCCAAATAAATGAGGTGAGCTAATAAAACAATTTCATAATATAATTTAAATAATATTTTAAAAAATTTAAAAAATAATGGTAAAACTTTTTTTATACATGGGGGAAACAAATTGAATCATAATTTATTTCTATGCAATTCAAACCAACATAATAACAATTTATTAACTAGCTTGGCAGTGAAATGGTATACCGAGATCTTGGTCCCATTTACTTTGTAAAGAGTGTCACTATTAAGCAGGGAAACTTAAAGTACCATAATGTATTTAAAATATTTGCTTAGAGGTGTTTTTATTACAAAGTTTAGAAGTCAAATTTTAAGAAAAGGTTCCTTTTTGAAATCGAAATCAACTTAACATTTCCGTCATAAATGTTTCTAACTAAAAAATATAAACAAATGACCATTTCGATACTAAACATGACCATATTATCTTTAAAGAAAAATACATAATTAATTACATATTACACATACAATATAATTGAAATGACAAGAACATAAAAATGCATTTTATAATTACATCACTTATCAATAAGTTGCATTATAACATTTACATTATAACAATGGAAATCAATAAATTAAGTACTCATTTTGATAACGACTGTGTTAAAACAGTTCATGATAAGTCATACGATTTAATAATCTGATACTATTAGAATATTCATATGCCTTTAAAATAAAAACTATTACTCTCAATTTAAAGGCACATTATGCCCCCAAAATGCTTTCTCCATATTTAAAAAAAAAGGATAAGAAAGAACAAGGAAAGGCGGCGTTAAATGAACGCAACCCCCACATGACCCAGCAACAAGAACCAGTGGTAAGTTTTTTTTCCCCCAAAAAAATCCTCTATAGGTACCTGAACCATCCTGTGCTTCTGTTGCTTTTTGGCCATTAGTAAAATATAGTTATTTTAGTGTCAATATACGAACTGTTTACAATTTCCTCCTTTCAAATTGGAAATGAACTTTTGCCTGGTATGAATTGATAAAACAAGGAGTTCTTGAATCATAAATAAACCATTTTTTGTAAACTAAACAAAGTCAGACCCTCGATATGTTTCAATATTTTTCTCTATAGTGTATACTTTTCTTGTAAAATCAATGTTTTATTTCTCCGTTGTTTATTTTTTGTAGTCATTGGCTAAGTAGTGCTTCATAACCTCAGATCCCCTTTCAAAATTCCATTTTATTTAGTTCCGCCCATTGTTTTCTCGTATAGGGCAAAGGCATTCTTTTACTTGGGGACCATATGCGCTCTCCATGAATTATCCTACCAGTTCACAATTGAAGGTTCCATGATACCGCCAGAAAATGAAAAACATCTGCGGATGTTTCTAAAATTCAAAATTTTCACCATTTTTCGTGTTAAATGTTTGAATTCTTGGCTTAAAAGCCGGTTGCTAAGAGGGCATGGAGCGGGTAGAAGATCGTTCAGCAACATTATTTTGTTTATTTTTGGGTATTTTTAGTTTCTTCATTTGGCCATTTTTCAAACTTGGGTGGTTCCCGTCATTCTACCTTGAATTTTACTGTAATAACACCCTTTGGATACCGTTGCCTGCCTTTTTAAATTTCTTTTGAACGTTATATCTGTGATATGCAGGCCTTTATAACCCTTCATTTTATATAAGTTCCGCCCAAATTTTTCTTTTTAGGGCACACCATTTTACCATATGCCCGATTTTCATGAAATGGTACTAACGTGTCACATAAAGGGTCCATGGTCACCGCCCATAATTAACCCACACTGCGGATGTTTCAAAAATTCTAAATTTTTACCATGTTGAATTCTGCTTAAGCCCGGTGCTAGGCGGGCAGTGGACGGTTTAGTTTGCACTCCAAAAAAACCGAGCTGCAACCCATTTTCAATTTTGCCACGTTGGGGCTTTTTTAGGGATTCTTTTAAACTCTATTTCATAACCTCAGATCCCCTTTTTCAAAATTCCCATTTTTTTTTTAAGCTCCGCCCATTTTTTTCCCGTCGAGGGCCAAAAAAGCATGTTTTTAACTTGGGGGCCATACCCTTTTTTATAAACACACTGTGTCACTTTGAAGGGTTCCATGATTAACCTGCCCGTATGAAAATATCTGCCAGATGTTTCTAAAATTCAAAATTTCACCCTTTTCGTTTAAAATGTTGAATTCTCTAATTTTTTAAAGCCGGGTGCTCGGGGGCGTCGACGGGTAACTTGCAACTTTCCGTACCGTCCATTAACAGGCTCAATGCAAACCGAAGCCTGGCAACATTTTCAAATTTTGTTGTGTTCGAACTTTCTTAGGGATTCTGTTTTTTTCCCTATTTCATTTGATGGATATACGGAGAAAATGAAAGATATATCGGAGAAAAGCACTAAATCGGATTTCTAAAATGTGGCTCGTTTCAATGATTTATTTTACAAAAGATGTTCACAATTTCATTGCGATCACGATGCCCCAAAACTTTTAAATATCATGAACATAAGCAATAGGAACATCGAGTCATATTTAAAAGAATATGAACTTTCTTTAAAGCAGAATAGAATCCGTAGATTAAAATAAATGTAAAGTTGACAATATTCTGTACAGTAAATGTAAAATAGAGAAAAACAGTATCCCTGAGGACAAAATTGAAAATGTTTCAGGCTCGATTTGATTAAAAATTCTGGAAACCCAAATATCCCTCCGGAAGTTATTAATCACAAACCAAAAAATTCAAGAGAATTGCAGACTCGGGGTTTATTGAGTCTTACATGAGGGGGATAAATGGAAAATGTGCCCAACATTTCCCTTCAGCCCCCTAGGACCCGGCTTGGGCGGTGGAACTCAATTTCAAACATATTAATAGTTGCTTGGCATCAAATGATCCCCGAAGGAAACCAAAAATTATAACTAACACGAAGTGAATTACGGGGCAAATTTTACAGCTGCTACACAGCACCTTACCCTATTCAACAGTAATTTGGAAAGTGAGAGTTCAGCTTCAAATTACAGCCTATAGCCTGAGCCCAATGGCTATAAAATAGATTAAATAAAGAAATCCCTAAAGGGAAAGCCCAACACGGAAAATTGAAAATGTTGCACAGGCTCGGTTGATTGAACCTGTTCATCGGACGGTACTGAAAAGTGCAAGTTACCGTCCCACGGAGCCCCTAGCACCGGCTTAAGCAGAATTCAACATTTAAACACGAAATGGTAGAATTTTGAATTTAGAAACATCCGCAGATGTTGTTCATACCACGGTTTATCATGGAACCTTCAATGTGACACTTCCGTGCCATTCCATGAAAAGCGGCGTATGGTCCCCAAGTAATAAAAAGCGTGTGCCCTAAACGAGAAAACAATGGGCGGAACTAAATAAAAATAGAATTTTGAAAGGGGATCAGAGGTCTATAAGCCTGCGTATCACAGATAAGACGTCAAAAAAGACAAATTTAAAAAGCAGGCAACATATCCTAAGGGGGTGATTCAAACATTATTCAAATAAATATTGGAACCCACCCAACTAGAAATTGGCCAAAAAGTTGAAACTAAAAAAACCACAAGCACAACAATAATGTCGTGGAACTGAACGATTCTTCAAGGATCGAAAAATATAACAATCATTGATTTAAATTACGGGGGGCGACTTTTTTAACAGCCGCCACCACGGCACAAATAACACGGATGTGATTCATAAAAATAGATAAATAAAGAATCCCTAAAGAAAGCCCCAACACGGCAAAAATTGAAAAATGTTGCAGGCCTCGGTTTGATTGAACCTGTTCATGGAACGGTACTGAAAAGTTGCAAAGTTACCGTCCACGCCCCCTAGCACCGGCTTAAGCAGAATTCAACATTTAAACACGAAATGGTAGAATTTTGAATTTAGAAACATCCGCAGATGTTGTTCATACCACGGTTATCATGGAACCTTCAATGTACACTTCCGTGCCATTCATGAAAAGCGGCGTATGTCCCCAAGTAATAAAAAGCGTGTGCCCCTATAACGAGAAAACAATGGGCGGAACTAAAATAAAATAGAATTTGAAAGGGGATCAAAGCGCTTAAAAAGATCCCCTCACCCATTTTGATGACATTGCTAAGAATAAAATAGAGAAAAAAAGAATCCCTAAAAAACCCACACGACAAATTGAAAATGTTGCAGGGCTCGGTTTGATTGAGCCCCGTTTCATGCGACGGTACGTCCAAGTCAAACTACCGCCACGACCCCATAGCACCGGGCTTCCCCATTTGCCTCTTGTTTTATTCTTTGTACTCCCCCGTCCCCCCGGTCTCTGTCCCCTTCCCCTTTGTCGGGCCTATTTTTATTTTCTTTGAATTTTCCCTAATCAGTTACAAAATTAATTATCATTTAATGATTAACCTGTCCGTGCTCTGTCTTTGCCCTGTCCTGTTTTTGTTTGGGGTCCCCCTGGGCTCCTTGCCATTGGTTCTTGTTGCTGGGTCATGTGGGGGTTGCGTTCATTGAACGCCGCCTTTCCTTGTTGATCTTGTTTATCATATTTTAAGCAGAATTCAACATTTAACATAAAATGGTACAATTAGATGTGTTCATATGGCGGTTATCATGGAACCTTCAATATCCACGAAAAGCGGCATATGGTCCCCAAGTAAAAAAATGCTTTTGCCCTAAACGAGAAAACAATGGGCGGAACTTAATAAAATGGAATTTTGAAAGGGGATCTGAGGTAATGAAGCCTGCATATCACAGAAAAGACGTCAAAAGACAAATTCTAAAAGCAGGCCACATATCCTTAGGGTGATTCAACAGTATTGAAGTGAGGAATACTGGAACCACCCAACAAAAAATAGCCGAACAGAAAGAACTAAATTACCACAAGCACCACAATAATGTGCTGAACAATCTTTAAGGATCGGAAGTATAAAATAGATAAATACAGAATCCCTAAAGAAAGCCCAACGACGGCAAAATTGAAAATGTGCAGGCTCGAGATTCTGATTGAGCCTGTTCAAATGGACGGTACTGGAAAGTGCAATGTTACCGTCCACGCCCCCTAGGCACCGCTTAAGCAGAATTCAACATCTTTTAACATAAAATAGTATAAATTTTGAATTTAGAAACATCCGCAGATGTGTTCATACGCGTTATCATGGAACCTTCCAATGTGACACGTTAGTGCCATTCCATGAAAAGCGGCGTATGTCCCCAAGTTATAACAAGAGCACCGCTTAGCGGATGCATTATATGCCCTATGCCGAAAGTATTTTTTTTTTTAGGTAAGATGACCTTAAACCGTTGACCTTTGACCCCAAAATCAATAGGGGTCTTCTACCCCAATATGGACAATCATCCTATGAAGTTTGAACGATGTGGGCTAAATGGAACTTAACATATGCTCCCGGCAACTGTTTTCAGTATCAAGTAATAGTGACCTTCACCTTTGACCTTTTGACCCCAAAATCAACAGGGTCTTCTACCTAATATGGACAATCATCCTATGAAGTTTGAACATTGGTGGTCAAATGGAACTTTAGTTATGCGTGGAAACATATTTTTCAGTATCATGTAATAGTGACCTTCACCTTTGACCTTGTGACCCCAAAATCAATAGGGGTCTTCTACCCAATATGGACAAATCATCCTATGAAGTTTGAATATTGTGGGTCGAATGGAACTTAAGTTATGCTCTGGGAACTGTTTTCAGTTAAAAGGTAATAGTGACCTTGACCTTTTTGACCCCAAAATCAATAGGGTCTTCTACCCAATATGGACAATCATCCTATGTAGTTTGAACATTGTGGCCAATTGGAACTTAAGTTATGCTCCGGAAACTGTTTTCAGTATCAAGGTCATAGTGACCTTGACCTTTTGACCTTGTGACCCCAAAATCAATAGGGGTCTTCTTCCCAATATGGACAATCATCCTATGAAGTTTGAACATTGTGGTCGAATGGAACTTAAGTTATGCTCTGGAAACAGTTTTCAGTTATAAGGTAATAGTGACTTTGACCTTTGACCCCAAAATCAATAGGGGTCTTCTACCCAATATGGACAATCATCCTATGAAGTTTGGAACATTGTGGGCCAATTGGAACTTAAGTTATGCTCCGGAAACGTTTTCAGTATTCAAGTCAAAGTAACCTTGACCTTTGACCTTGTGACCCCAAAAATCAATAGGGGTCTTCTTCCCAATATGGACAAATCATCCTATGAAGTTTGAACATTGTGGTCGAATGGGAACTTAAGTTATGCTCCGGAAACCGTTTCAGTTTTAAGGTAATAGTGACCTTGACCTTTGACCTTTTGACCCCAAAATCAATAGGGGTCTTCTACCCAATATGGACAATCATCCTATGAAGTTTGAACATTGTGGGCCAATTGGAACTTAAGTTATGCTCCGGAAACTGGTTTTCAGTATCAAGGTCATTGTGACCTTTGACCTTGTGACCCCAAAATTCAAATAGGGGTCTTCTTCCCAATTATGGACAATCATCCTATGAAGTTTGAACATTGTGGGTCGAATGGAACTTAAGTTATGCTCCGGAAACCGTTTTCAGTTTTAAGGTAATAGTGACCTTGACCTTTTGACCCCAAAATCAATAGGGGTCTTCTACCCAATATGGACAATCATCCTATGAAGTTTTAACATTGTGGGCCAAATGGAACTTAAGTTATGCTCCGGAAACCAAATTGCTAACGGACGGACGGACGGACAGACAGACGGACGCCAGGGGGTATAACATAATATGCCCTTTCGGGCATATAAAAAGCGTGTGCCCTAAACGAGAAAACAATGGGCGGAACTAAATAAAACGGAATTTTGAAAGGGGATCAGAGGTTATGAAGCCTGCGTATCACAGGGAGGACATCAAAAGACACTGAAGTGAAGTACGGGGCAACTTTTTACAGCTGCCACTGCACTTGACACCTGCTGTTGTGCAGTATAAAAATCTGGAACCAAAGTGATCCATCGGAAGCATTAATAACAACAAAATCACAAGAGAATTGCAGACTCGGTTTGATTGAGTCTGTAATTGAGGGATAATGTAAAGTGCAACATCTCTCACGTCCCGTAGCACCGGCTTGAGCGGTACTCAATTCTCAACACTTTATAGTGCTGGCGCATCAATGATCCCGAAGGACCAGAAAAATATAACAACACTGAACATGCTGAAAATATAACAACACTAAAAACTTGAATCACACACTACATAACATTTATCAACATTAGTTAAAAAAAACGAAAAAAAAACAAAACAATTAACATGTAAACAAATATATATTTTGAATATTTACCTTATCTTATACAGTGTTATAGTAATGATAAATCTTATTAGCTTTGATTTTTGATAAAAATGGTAATAAATAATAATTTATTTATTTTTATTTAATATATGACCTTTTAGAGTCTTTTTCGTAACAATCAGTTAAATCATTTTCTACAGATCGACAATGAAATTTAAACCATTCACTCTTTAAATGTTCATCTGCATGAACACCGTCATACAAATTTTTATTCAATATAATAACTTTTTTTCGCCATTTCTACCTTTCTTTTTAGTAAAAGGTATCTGCCCCACAGAATGACATTTATAATTTATGCTAAGATCTGAAATGAAGATATTGATTACTTCTATGTTTGTTGAAAGTTTCTTTCAGATGTTTCATATATGGAATATTTTAGTTTTCCTTTAGAAAGGTTAGGTATCTGTACAAAGATGATAATGGGAAATGAGCCATTTTGTATCAAACATTTTAATATAAAACAGATATTTCATTTTCAAAAGTCACAATATCCTGGTCATCTTTTGTTTAACAAATTTCAGTTCCAGCTTTATGTGAAATTTTTGTAGTAAAATCACAAATGCCTGCAGCAATTATGCAATTTATTTTCACAATACAATTTCCTTCCCTTATTTTATCAATTTTAGTCTGAACAGCACTAATGTTGAATGTTTTGCACCTGGTAATTTTATTGTATGAACTTCATAACAATTTGATCCCCTGCATAAATAAAGACAATTAACAAGATCACTTGCTTTATTACATAGTGTTCCTTTTGCATGTGGAACTTTATTTATTGCCAACATTTTAGCAACGGGGGCTTGAATGTTTGCTTTAAAAAGTTACTGCAGATTGTGTTGTGATTCGGCAGAACGGGTTGGAATAACAAATAAACCATTTTTTATCAAATCTGACATTAAACTGACCATATTTGGACATAAGATTATTCCTTTGAAATTGCTGAAGCCAAGCTGTTTGCTCTTTAGTAAGTTTGTATTCTCTAAGGTTCATGAAAACATCTTAATTGTTGTTTATCAGTATTTTGGCGTATGATAGTTTTCAATTCTGCAGCATATGTAAACTCTTTCCGTACTAATGAACCATGTATTGCAGCAGAACTTTTGGTACTAGTAGTATAAACAGGTGTGCCACAGACAGGAAGGAGTTGTACATCATCTCCTAGAAAAATTACAACTGGAAGTCCTCCCCCAAGATAATGATGGGGTATTAATTCCAAAGCGTCACATCAATTCCATCCATCCAAATGTTGTACAACCAGTGAGTAATCTTTTTCATCAACAATTATGGCATCTAAACTTTTACAATTCTCTTGTATTGTTTCAGCTTTAACTCCATTTGGAGCTCTCATTTCTTTTGTTGCTGCATTACCTGTTGGCGCATAAAAAAGCTATGTAATTTAAAAGTTTTACCTGCTATCAGATTTGCACTGTTTCCCAATTGGACATAAACTTGAACAGCTTTACTATTATAAAATAGTGTTTGAATGCCATTTGCCATGCATTTTATTAAAAATGATTCACCAAAACCAGCTGTACCTGTACCTATCAGTTTTACAGGCTGAAGTATTTGGATCTTTCTTATATTTAATTAATTTGACCATGACAAAATTAAAAGCAAATCTCTGTTCTTTATTCATGGACTGAAGTTTGATGTCAGTAAACAGTTGGTTGTTAGTAGATGATGTTTCTTGTTCAAGAGTTTTCAAAAACTTGAGACCAGATCATCTTATGAATTATTTCATTTTGCTCTTTCAATGTCTGCGTTGACGAACTTTAGGCAGTCATCTGATTTTAGGAAGTCGGACATCAACTGTTCCTAATTTTGATTATTCTTCTTTATATCTTCAAGTTTTCGCCGATTTTGTGTATGCAATGAAAGCATCGATCTGAAGAAATCTTCCTGCAGCGGCCATGTTGCTCGTACAGATCTGCCATTAATGACAGGTACTTCACATTGTTTGCATATAATTATATTTATACCATGAACATTTTTCATCTTCATGTCTGTTTAAATACTTGTCCAAAGGTGTTTCTTTAGTAAGAGTTTTACCTGTTCGTTCTTGAACTTATGACTACATCTGTAAAGAGGAAGACCAACTAATTCAAATGAAGTCTCCAAACTTCTTATGTGACTGTATTCATCAGAAGCTTTGTGCGAACTGACTTTGTTGTAGCACCTGTATTTTCATCTGCTGAATGAGCTATATCATTGAATAGATCTACAGCAGCCCCTGTTGGCTGGTTACCTCCTTTACAAGCATAACCAGTGATGTACCATTCAGTGGAAATTATTTCGTTAACTGGCGGATTTTCAGGTGAACACTTTGATAAAATGAGTGATATATTTCCATTAGCTTTCAACCTTGGGTATGAAATTTTGAATGTTGAACAGGCATAGGGTGATCTCTGGACTTAAATAGTGATTTTTGTCATAAACATTAGCTGGTGAGTTCCTTAAGATTTTACCTGAGTTTTTGTAAGTACCAAACTCCATCCTGTAAACAAGATATTTTGATTGGGACCTTCTGTGACTACTATTTATATTGCAAAGTAGTAAATGGTCTGCTAACAGTGTTTCTCGAGATTCAGCAGAGGGTTCTTTTCTTTAGGTTGAGCTGGTGCTGTACCTTCAGGTGCTGGCCATAAGTCTTTGTTTAGAAATCCATTTTCAGCTTTACCAGCAGAATGGTTTGCTGTTAAGCCGAAAATTGATTTTGCCCAGTTTGAAGGTTTTTCTGCAGTTTGATCATCTGATAAACCTCTTTCAATCGTTTTAAAAAGTTGATCATGAGGTTGCCGATCACTACGCCAGCATAAACCATGCCAATGGAACATACCTCGAGATTTGGCGCATTCCTGGCAATACCAAAAAGCATCACCTCCACAAGCAGGTTGCATAACTGTGTTGAAGTAAGATTGTGTTCTAAAATCAAAGAAGTGACCAACAATATGTGTTGTGTTTTTTGTAAAGTTGAAAATAAATTGTTCCTGTTATCTAGGTCAAGACAAATGCCTCCTTGTAAAGAGATGTAATAATCTTAAAGCTTTAAAATGGTATTCAGCACAACTGCCTGTTGTAAAGAATGATGGAAGACCATTACGTTCATTGATCTGAAATTGTATAAGTGCCCTCAACTCTGTTTCTTTGTGCCCAACACTGGGATGTTCCTCGTAAGGAAGCCCAAAGTAAAGAATTTTTGGCAATAGAGTTGTCTCAATTTTTTATTTGTTCTTAAAGATCAGAGAGTGATATTTGCTCCTCACCAAATTTCTGTTTAACAATATAGCTAATTTGCACTAATGTGCGTTTACGCATTATAATGTCATTGTCGAGTACAATAAATTTAAAGAATTGGTGTTGAGCAAATCGACCATCTTCATACCACATTTGATGTTCTGCCCATTCTGACATTGATGTACAAGTCCTAGGGTGATTAATGTGATAAGTCTCCATGACCATAAAGGAAAAGACATGGAAAAGCAAGTGTAAAACAAAAACATTGTTATAGTAGTAAATTCAGACAAAGGGGTGTTATCACGTGTCGGCCATGGTAAAGGCAATACTATTTTTTACCCCGATTTTCATTTACATGATTTTCACCAAGTACTTCTTCAATGACGTTTCTCACTTTCTCTTTTATATCTATTTTTTGATCAGGTAGTGAAATATTTGAGATTGTTTCACCATTAACATCTCCAGGATTTGTTTGGTCTGGAGCTGGAACTTGGTCACTGATGTCATTAATGTTTGAAACTTTAGCTTCTATTGTGTCTATTTGTATTGGTGCATTTTCAGGTAACTGCTCAATTCTTTCTTGACTTATGGTGATATTGGAATATGCTTTGTTATTTTTTTCAACCATTTTAGTGCATTGAGCACTGCAAGTCGACGTACATTAAATTCTTTACTTGTGTTGTTTGCTCCTATTTTTCGAACACAAATCATTTTTAATTCTTTTGGTAATTGAGGAAGAATATTTGCAGGTTCGTTAACATCTTGTGGGAAAGTAACGCAGTGACCATAAGCAGCAATACCACCATGTTTAAGCATGTGAATGTGCATAACAGGAGCTATTCTGTATATAAGTTGCTGCTCAACAAGAGTAAGATTTTGTAATTCATCCAAGGCTTGTTTTTCTTAATTACACAATGATAAAATCACTAGCTGCATAATTAATACCAACACTATATAAACACATCTTTGGATTATCCTAGAATTAAACAAAACCATTTTTGTCTTTAAATGTTGAATTTCTGCTTTAAGCTTGTGCATTGGGCGTGGACATTTGTCAGCACTAACCGTTACCATTGTTCAAAATCAGGCTCATTCAAATCGTGCCTCCAACATTATCAAATTTGCTGTACTTGGTTTTGCACTTTAAATGTGATTTGCAATAGAACGGGGCATTAACTTTAACATTTAATATACATAACACTTTTTTTTATTTCCACCATTTCAGAAAAGGCAAGTTAACACGCGCACGAAACTTTTTTTCCCCAAAGTAACTATATCTTCAAACTAATTGTAACTCATTTAAATAATAAATTTTGAAAATGTGCTGATATCCATGGTTTATGACAATTAAAAAAATAGCAATAAAACGTACTTTAAAATTGCATGCATTTTAAGTTTGCTTTTATCAACAAAATTTATTAATAAAAAGTACAATAAATATATGACAAGACATAAAATGGTTAATGCATTTGTAAATGTTTAAACGAATAATATAATATATGTTTTCTTATTAAAAGTATATTTATAAGGTATAAATCTCATATATACTTTTATAATTAAAAGATGGACGGATAAGAAAAAGGATAACCATATTTTCCCTTATATTTTATTACAGTTATGAATTTAAAATATATTATTATGGTATGGATATAGTTACTATGTATGTAGTTGGCTTTTAATGTAAAAGCAGATATACATCTGTATTTAAATCATACAATTTGTCTTACACTCAATAATATTTAATAATCCATGAAATATCAATATAAATGTAAATTATACGCAGCTTCATTTTAATACCCAGAATTCCCTACGTGTTTAACGATACATTCGCATTCCGTGACAAAGCGAAATTTGTGATGCAAAACATTTTTTTTAATGTTGGCGTTCATTTCATGTATCCCGATTTCTAAAGCACCACTGGATAGATTTTCATATATGTGAAGTTGGCAGCCAAGCGGCCTGGCGGCGTGAAGTTGGTGGCTGGTGGCGTGAAGTTGGCGGCTGGCGGCCAACAATTTTAAAGTTGCCGAAATGTTATTTAAACAATAAAACGGCATTTAATGAAGGTTTGAAGACAATTCTTATTATTTAATAGATATATAAAAAGAAGAAATCACATTGAGATTTTTTTTTATTTTATTATATATTCAGATATAGTAATCGTGGAATGATAATGTATTCTAACGGGTTCGGGTATTCCAAAACGGGCGTTTAATTACGAACAAAAAATTATATTTCATCTGAAGCGGTAATTTTATATTACGTCATCAAGCTTACATCATATAATATATCATTTCCTTTAGAAAAACAAAAGAGAAAAGAAGAGCGTTTAAAAAAGCAAAGCACAGACGTCTTAACAAAGGCAGCTAGAGTCCGACAGCGATGCCACCCTTGAATCAAGTCGGGTAATTATTATGTCTGTGAACCTCAGTTAACTGAGGAGTTTAATGGATGTGAAAAATGCCAACGTCGATTCAAAAGTGTCTATGTTCAGAATTAAGTGATTGACGGTGTTCTCTTTGAATGCAAATTTTGCTGAAAAAAAAAATGAAATGTAATGAAATATAACCTTATTATTAAAGACTTTCTGCTTAACAGTTCAATCTTAAATGCTTTTTAAGTAAATAATTTTTACTACACTTTATTAATTAAACATGAAATATTTAAAAAAAGTTCGGAAATACCCTACACTGGTCTGAAATACACTACATAAAATGTTCGGTAGACCCGCCCAGTTTGGAAATAGCCGATTTATCCCATGTGCTTCGAGTAAGATTTATCTTTTAACTGGTCGGAAATAGAGATATTTTCACACGTGAAATATTCTGTATGTGACAATGAAGCGTGGTCATTAATATAATAGGGGTGCAGAGGGTTTTTTTCCTTAAATGTTCGGAAATACCCGACCCTTGCTCAAATTTTACTGTCTACTAAATAACATGTTATATAAATGCATTAAACAATTTACACGAGAAGGTATTTTTTAATGAATATTCATATGACACTGTTGTAAGTCATTTAAAATTTTTACGCCTTGTAAATTTAAAAAAGTTAGGTAAGTGTGTTGGAATTAACCTGTTCTTTACACGTATACATTTTGCTAATAAAGTAATGACCTAGCATTCAAATACTAAAAGAGTGACATAGCATTACCTACTCCACCCAATACATTTTAATCAAGTAATGACCCATAAACAACCGACATAATTAATTCTGGAATCGGGTATAATTCCATATTTCACAAGATTCTAAACATGTGTTATCTTCTAGCATTTCAGACCTAAAACAATAATATAGTAACGATACTGCATTGTGCAGAATGTTGGAATGTGTGCCGTAATAACTGCCACGTGAACACATTTGCGGATGTTTTTTTAATCAGAACTGTACCATTTTAACTTAAACCAGTGCTTAGGCGCGCACGGTATCTTGAATCATGAACATGCTTAATCAAACCGAGCCTGCAACATTTAAATAATGCCGGTTTGGACGTTCTTAAGGGATTCTATATTTCTCTCTGTGTTTCATTGACCAGACAGGCCCCTTGTTAGTATTTCAGGAATGTTCATGTATTTACATTAGACAGATCGGACAGTTAAATAGCGGATGTTACGGATTGTAACGATTCATTAATGACATTTATAATCTACTTGGAATTAAGATGGTCTGATATGCTGGAGAAATCAATCTTTTCTTCCTAATTAACCCTACAAGGTTTTTACATTTACAAGGCCATTGATTCGTTAAATGGTTTTTATGCTTACTTGGCAATTTCTTGTTATTTGCATGTCAATTTGAGAAGACATTTCTAATTTTCTTCCTTTCACTTTTTGATGAAATATTTCGTTAAATTATGTTTAATCTAAAATTAATATAACACTGTCTAGCCTTATTTTCTGCGTTTGTTAAAAGTGATGTTAAAAGTTGCAATTGCATTTTCTAGTTTCAGTGGTGAAATCATATCGTGTGAATTTATGCATTGCGAAGCAATCTGGACCAAAAAGTATAGAAATTAAAAATCCATAAATTCTGCCTCTACATTTGCTATAAACGATTTTTTTACCCATATTCTAACTGCATTTTTAACGTATATATTTCAAAACGTTTTATTTTTTCGAGATTTTTGCATTGAATTTTTTTATTGGACAGTATAAGAAAGTGAAAGCTACCGCCATACTAAAACCTAACGTCGGCTTAAACTTCCAGTTCCGAAACAATCTACGGCGGTTTTCATGGAACTATAAATATGAAACGTTCGTACCATTCCATTACACGTGACCTATAGGTTTTATAATTAGCGTAAATTAATGCAGCATCTGTTATTTGTTTTAATATTGGCTCTAATTTGACATGTGAAATATATTCCAAAGTAAAAACAATGAAGTAAAATAAACTGTTGAAACTTCTCTTCAAACTATCGCAGTGCAAATTTGTTTATTATAACTTCTTCGTATATGTTAGTGTTCATCCATGCTGTTCTACAGAAACTAAAAACTCCGACGGGAGCGAAAGCGACCGAAGAATGTTTCTAATTTCTGTATAACAGCTACGGATGAATACTAACATACAATACAATGTACTTAGTGTCAAGCTTTATTTGGCCTCATTAATTCACTTTATTATGTCACTACCAGCGTGCTTTATTAAACAATGACCTGAATGGTGGGTTTAAATTTGACCTTATTAATATGCATGATTTGTACGTCAAGACGCATGTACCCTTTTGTTTCTGTTGGAATTTATTTTTTGGAAAACATTTTTGATAAGTTGGACACTTGATACTCAGTAGCTAATATCTGATATGATTAAAACATGTATACAATAAATGGCATGTGTTTTTATGTTAAGTTTCAAAGCGTAAACTGGACCGAAACACCGGTTCCTTTCTGTGTATTCATACTTTTGTGTTCGAGGTCCTTATCCGAAGAGGGAAAGAGCCGAATGTTGCGATTGCATGTATATACTTTATCCATAAATACAAAATTCAAGTAGGTTGACCTTTTGACGTCATTTTATGTTAATTAATATTCAAAAGCGGCCCAAGAAAGCGCATTTGCAAATTTATACAAATGTCCATTTATACAAACGCGGTTCTATGAATAGAAGGCGGCTATGAATGGATTTTGATATAGTATAGACTTTTGTTCTTCTATGACAACACGCGCAATTTTTTAGAAATACAGCGTTTTCACTGGATGATAAATAAAGTTGGACACTAAATTTGATTAAAAACGTTCACATTAACATGTTTTCCTATAAACTGTTATTTAACTTTGCTAATGCTTGATACGACCACTGGACACAATGCACTATGTGACTGGATTTTGTTGGCGGATGCGTTCTGTCTTGCTCTGATATCCCCTGTCCGGTTGGGCTCTTTGTTTTGGGATACGTCCATTGGATGCCACCCTTCCTCTGCTTCCTTGTTGATTTAGTTTTTCACATCATAGGAAATAATAAGTGAATATTAGGAAATATTAAAATATATAATTGAGACCTTGTTTATTGCGTAATAATATTATTTTTTATAAACACCACAGACGAATATCATATCCAATAAGTTGCATGGTGGTATAAAGTTTGTATATATGTTTATAACGAAAGAAGCTCGACGTGAAATACGGTAGTGATGCGAGGTCTACTATACACATATTATGACGTTACAAATCTTCAATAAAACCAATACCATCTGAGAAATAATATAACAAGTGCCTTCAGAAATACAAAAGAAAACTACCGATGAATAGTCAATATAAAAAAGCAAGGAAGGGCGGCGTTCAATGAACGCAAGTCCTACACAACTCCAGCAACACAGGACTATCGGTAAGGAAGCCAGCAGGACACCAAAAACAAACTTATCATGATTTTATTACTGTGTCTTAATACCATTGGTATTGTGTACAATTAACAAAATAAAGAAAAATGGAATCAGTAAAGAACGCCCTAAACACAAATATTGAAGATAGGCTTTTTAGCCATCGAATGCAGGATTAGGATTATAAAATTAGTTGAATTTTACTAACTGTAAAATGTAAATACTATACATATTACCAAATTGAAGCTGAGCGATAGCCGTGCGGCTATTGTCAATAAGTTAACTAGAGTTACTTTACATAATCAATTAGACTCGACAGACACTTGGCAGAGTGAGTGACATATTGAACAGGCAACTGTCTGGAATCAACAGTTAAAGTTGAAAAAAACCTTATATGAGATAAATAGGGAAAAATGAAATAATGACTGAATACAGTAAACATAAACAGCAACACATACAACTTTTGCAAAAGAGATTAGAAAAAAATATTAATGAAAACATGCATTGGAAATCACATAGCTACAAGGCAGTAGAAAGAAATGCATGTTGTAAATGATACTGTAAAAACGTTTTTTAAGTTTTTAATGAAAGGAGGGTTTTATTGCCATTATCAATCATCTTTGTTTTTACTTTCTGTCTGTGTTGGGAGAAGCGTTCATTGAATATCGCCTTCCTTGTTAATCTTGTCTTCAATATTTTCTGCCAATATATATGAATATAGTCCATATTGCTATCATTTCTTGAAAGTAATCTCCCTTCAGTAATCTCCCTTCAGAAAATTAGGTTTATGATAGCATCTAATGCACCGCCGCCCCTATGTTATAAGCTGTGTAATAAAATACAGTTACAACTAAGCGAAACGGAGGGAATACTTTCAATGCTGACAACGCCAAAAGCAATTAATAGTATTTTTCATTCTTTATAATGGAATGTCTGGAGAATGTATTCATCTTGTCTAACATATACCATCTTTGTCTAAAATAGGTATTTAATATTACTCACAATTTAAAAGGTTCACCATTTTAATGTTTAAAGGAAACCGGTGCTGGGTTCAATCAAACCTTGCCTACATTTTGGAATTTGCTGTTTTGGGCGTTTTTAAGGGATTCTGTTTTTCTCTAGACTAGTAAAATAAAAGTTCATTTCATTACATTCCATTTATACCACAAACATGTTCTGATACAAATTTGGAATTGGGGATATCTCATGGGGGTTATAAAAAGAACTTAAATCACCCCTTGTAACTTCCATAACGTATTAATGTATTATAAAGCTTAACATCTTATTTTATTGTGACATTTTTTGTGACAATAAAAGTATTTGGATTGAAATAAAAATGAACTTTACCCAAGCTTTCATGTTGGTGATAAAACAATACTATGATAAATAATATAGTTGTTTTAACATTTATTATGATAAATTGGTATGCTTTATTAAACTGACGACGCTAGATGTAAGTAATTTTCACACTGAAGTTGATAAACTTACCTTTTACTTCTGTGTAACAATCTAATTTATTGTACTATAAAATTTATAATTGATCAGGTAATTCGTTAGAAAAATCCCCATGATTTGTTTTAATTATAAACAATTATTTGTATAGGTTTAAAAGTAAAAGAAAAGAGATTTGAAACACGAGACTATCCGATTTGTACGTGGGTGCGTAGCGTTTTGATGTTCTTTCTATTTTGAAACTGTATCCACGATAGACAGTGCGGTAACTGAAGTGCATACAACTACTACCACCTGCACTACAGTAAACGCACTGTGCATGTATGGGTATGCGATTTAACTCTGACACATTGTCAATAGAAAGGTCTCCTAACTATCATATCAGTACGAGTTACAAAAGATGAAACATGGCATTAGTACAGTCCCTGGGGACCTTTTGTGTGCAAAAAAGGTCCATGGATAAATGATATACCAATGTAAAGCTTAATGTTTGAAGTTTACAAAAAATTTGGGTAGTCATGGTACGTTTTGAGAAATCCAAGATGGCCGCCAAGATGGCCGCCAAATTATTGAAAAATTGGCTAATACGCAATTTATATGATAAAGTTAGTTCTTTTTTGTATTTATTTTGGTACAGGTGATGTTAAAACTTCACATTCTATTGGAACAATATGAAAAAGGGTCCTTTTCCTTTTTCTTATGCATATTCTCTTGTTTTCATAGAGAAATTTTGCTAAAAAAGCATGAAAAAGTAACAAAAATCGACATGGGGCTGGCATTTTTTCCTATCAGTCGAGACATAGTGGTCAAAACTAATATTTTTACCATATTATACAAAGACCTGATCAACAACTTACTAATTGTACCTTTATTTTAATTTTTATTGTGTAAGAATGTGAATTCTGACATTCCTAAAGTGGTTGGGGTACACGAAAATTGAGTCCCAATTTCTAGTGAACTGATATATAACGATTATTAAGACTAAGAATAACCAACAAGATTACATTTTAAAATGTTCATAAGTCTTTAATTTTCTAAAAGGTAGATTTTTATTCTACCAACAACATTAATTGGTTCTGTTGCCATGGCAACAAAGTGGTTAAATGAGAGAAACCCGGAAACGTATGAGGCTTTCGGTTTTATCATTTCAAGCATGTTGTAGAAGTTAATGTCATTATTATGCATTACAGAATTCAGAGTTGGATACATTTGAAACTTAAAAATAAAATCATTTCAAATTCACTATATTTACTTTCCATGAAAAAACACAAATTGAAATTAAAACATCGGTAACATTTTGCTGAACCGTTACTGTAACAATAAAAACGCTTAAAGTTTTAGAGGCAAAAGATAATAATGAAATCTACTCAGAGTTATATTGAAAAACAAAATTTATGCTTGATGTTTGGCCCGATTTGAGAAAAAAACTGTTCACCATTCTTCATTTATTGGTCATTAAATAATAATAATAAATAACAAATAAAGCAAAAAAAATCCCACAGATCAAATGTGATAAGAAGGAATAGACAATATGTCAATATGTTGTGATGAAGAACGTCTTCAAGATAATGTGCCATATATGCATCTGGAAAACCTAAATGATTGTGTTCTCATCTCAGTGCAATACAAGCCCAGCTGAAATATTTTAACAGTTGGAGAAACATGGATAAAATCACCATTTTTGTTGACACTTTCTTCTATTCTAAAAAATATAGAGCAGCATAAATTATAAATCCTGTATAGATGTCTTGTTACGCAAAACAAATAGGCCATATTCCACCGTTGCCTCAAAATTCTTTATAAATTATTTTGTGACCTACAGGTCAAACCACCTAATGCTTTGTTATACGGTCAGTATGTCTTAAATGATCATCAACAAACTCCGGACTGTTCATCAAATGGCATCTTGTCTTATTACCAAAAAACAACCCTCCATTTAAACACATTAAAATAGAGAAAAACAGAATCCCTGAAACGTTGTATAGAATCTCAATTGTTTTACCTATTGAAAATCGGATACAGTAGGGACGAACTCCAGTATACATTAAGAACAAGCTACAGAAGAATGTACACAAACCTAAAACTTAAAAGTCTCAAATTAATTATACAATATAAGTAATTCCGATATGTAAATAATATGAGTTTTGTTACCGCAGTCTCACTTCGTTCTTTAGAAATATGTGACTAATTAAGAAGATGGCGGTCTCTTTCATAATATTATTATAAATCACGTTGAAAAGAATTTAAGATTATGTTTATATACAAATACTTTTACATAGCCATATCTAGATTTGTATAATTGTTGAAATTTCATTTTTATGTCGAGTATTCTTTTTTAAGTTTATAACTATGATATAAATTTGTTGATTTTAACGCATTTGAACATGTTATATATATCAGAAAGGCACTTAATAAATTTGGTGTAATGATAGATTTTGCTTTTGTTTTCGACTGTTTTTTACCAGTTATAAGAAAAATATGTGTTTGTAAAACTTTAGGAGCGATTTATGTTCCACTCACACAAAGAAGTATGTAAATTGTCGTCACGTAGTAATAAGCTATAACTATATACAGGTAAGCATTCAAATAAAATCTCAAAGACATTGGTAATCATATCAACTGTTACAGTTTCCTTATTTTCTCATCAATAAATATCAATAAATCATGTGGAATAACCCGGGGCTGAACGTACCCAAAATTCATATAAGCTTTCTGTTTCAAATAAGTCATTATAAAAGTGCAGTCTTAAAACCATAGTTTCAATGTAATTGGAGATGAAGAAAAACAGCATTTCTCAAATTGTCCGGTTGCATGTAATGCACATGAACACTAGTGTGTTCCAAATTAAGATTAAGTTCAGGACGTATTTGAATTTAAAATCAGGATGAACATATGACTTGGATTTCTTTATTTTACAAACAATTTTACTGTTTTCTTTATTTGAATAAGCCAAATTTCACTTTCTTACATACTTTGTAATTCTGATTTGCCTTAAAAGATGACCAGAAGGTGTCAATATTATGAAATAATGCACGTAGGGAAACATATTAGGCTTTCCTCAGTAAAGCAGGAAAGTCGCCACAAAGCCTTTTAAAGTGTTGATGTGACGTAAAAATAGGCTATATTTCATAAAATTTGACAGAAATTTTGTTTTGTTGTTGTTTTTTGCACAAATCGGATTATTGTATATCTTAGTCACAGAAGTTAAAAATAGAACTGACAATGTGTACTGTTTTCAAATATTCCCAGAAATAAATAAAAAGATCTTGAGCTTTTATATGTATGGCTTTTTAAGATGGGACTAAACCAACATTGTTAATCGCCTTCCGCGTAGCGGTAATGGGATTATAGGAATGTACTCCGTCTGTCTGTCCGTCCGTCCATAACACTTTCGTGTCCGCTCCATAACTTTTTAAACCCCTGAAATTTTTTTGAAATAACTTGGCACAAGTGATTCACCATAATGAGACAATATGCAGAGCGCAATAATTGGGTTGCTATCCCCAAGTTCAAGGTCACTCTTTAAGGTCAAATGTTTAAAAGTCTTCATTTAATAATAAAAAGTCTACATTTCGTGTCCGCTCCATAATTTTTTTAAAGCTGTAAAGTTTTTGAAATAACTTGGCAACAAAGGATCACCATTATGCCACGACGTTGCAGTGCGCAATAATTGGGTGGCTTCACAAAGGTCAAGGTCACACTTTAAGGTCAAATGTTAAAAAGTCTACATTTCGTGTCCGCTCCAACATTTTAACCGCTGAAATTTAAAAAAAACCATCTTGGCACAATTGATAACCAGTATAAGAACATGTGCAGAATGCAAACATTGGGTTGCTACACCAAAGGTCAAGGTCAAATGTATAAAAATCTACATTTCGTGTCCCCTTCTATGAAATTTTGTTTAAATAGCTTGGCACAATTTATCACCATTATGAGATGATGTGCAGATCGCAATAATTGAAATGCTACCCCAAAGGTCAGGGTCACACTTACAGTTCATATGTTAGAAAGTCTACATTTCGCGTCTGTCTCTAACTTTTAAACCTCTGAAATGTTTTTAAGATAAATTGGCAGAAATGATCAACATTATGACACCATTGGCAGTGCACAATAAGCAAGGCACAACCCTGAAGGTCAGGGTCAAACTCAACGGTCCAATGTAAAAACATTTTTTTCATGTCCGCTCTATAACTTATTGACAATTCCAAGGTTTTAAAAATACTTAGCACAATGATCCCCACCACGATACAATCTACAGACCTCAACATCCAGGTCGCTGCAACCAAGGTCAAGGTTATATGTTCTCCATAACTTTTTGACTTTATGGAAGATTTAAAATAATTTGGCACAAATAATCGCCATCGTGAGACTATGTGCTTATGATATGCATGACACAACATCAAGGTCATGGTTGGTAAAAGGTCAAGAAGTCATGTTTCTTGCGAAGCCCCGGAGTAAACTTTCTTTACACAATGTAAATATAGAAAAAACATGAAAATATTCTCCATAATTGCAGGACCTAGTATAGAATACTATTAAATTTGCTTAAATCACGACCTTGTGGTCAAATTCATTTATATTACATATAAGAAAAGCTAAAAAGATAACTTCTCCCAAACCGATGCCTATAGCTTATTATTTCTGTTGTAGCCTTGTATAGACCAGTAAAAAATTTATTCAAATAAAAATTTAACCCACCCCTAGGGTCAACTAATTTCATATGGAGACACATAGGAAAAACTTTTTTAAAATCATATTTTTTCCAAAACCAAATGCCCAGATCAGATTAGATTTTGGGTTAAAAGCATTGTCAAAAAAACCTTAATTTATTTTTCAAATCTTGACAATCTTGTCAAAGTTGCCCTAACCCCAGAAGTCATTTTACTTTGTGTTATAAAGAAAATGCTTTGAAAACTTTCTTCTTCATAAATAAAATGCTTTGATATTTAAGTGTGAAGCATTCATTCTATGACCATATCAATTTATGTCACGATATAAATCATATAATAGAAATAATACACAAATTCTAAGCTTGGAAAGGTCATGATCCGTTTGATTATAATTACCTTTCCCAAGGGTCAATTGATTTACATAGTCTAACTTATATATAAATCCTTTATAAAATCATCCCTTTAACCCCATTGTCTAGAGCATGTGAAAACATTTCTAGAAGACTTTTACCATGTTTCTTCAAATCATGAAAGGGCCGGGTCTGAGTTATACGCCAATTTCAACACTTCTTTGTTGATAGCTTGAAGGTTGGTTAAACTATCTCACTTTCATGGATAAATAACCAGAAGAGTAATGACCAATTTCTACTTTGCTACGGTACTAACTTTTTTGACAGACAAATGACCGTAAAACTCAATGTCCGAGATCAATTGCTGTCTGTGGAACAACAGACGCCTGGGATTTCACATCCGACACTCTCAGTAAAGTGCTAAGTTTGCAGGCATCAAATAATGATCATGAGTCTGGATTAAACAAGAGCCGGTTGAACCAGGTGATGCTCCTCGACTAGGTTTGGACACACGCCCGGTGACTATATGCTCCCCATAATTTTCGGGGAGCATAAAAATGGCCCTGCCCAGATGTCGATTTTTATATAAAAAACTCTTTGTCAGAAACCACAATGGAAGGCCATTTGGTTGGAAGAATTGTCTTTGTTCAAATCATGGCACCACTGGTATAAGGTAACCTAGAATTTAAGACCTTGTGACATACTTTCTTGTTTTGAAGCTAAAGAAATTTGGATAACAGACACAATATGACATGCCAGCTGACCTTAATCTGTTCTAGTGACCTCTTTGTATTTTGATTGTAAAATTTCAGATGCAGAATTATACACTGAGATCAGTTGACCTAGAATTTTATCTAGTGCAAGTTAGAATTACGTAATACAAGCTACAACCAAAAAGTTTGAACTCAACAATAAATTCGATTGTCATTAAAATATGATATTGGTTGACCTAGAATTTGAACCAGTGACCTATTTATTTTTGTTTTAGATGCAAAGTCTTAAATATTTACCCTATGTACAGTTTCAAACATTTGATAATGTTTATATACATTTCTACCTTAAGACTGTCTTTTACTTATTATTATCACCATTAATTTTACTTATTATTATCACCATTAATTATCCTTTCCAAACATAACAACATTCACATCTGACATGACCTTTTCCTATGTATAGCAGTTTGAAAAAAGCAAATGCATGATGCAAAGTCTTGAAATAAATTTATTTATCTAATTTCAAAATATCGGCTGTAATCTGTGTTGATAATTTGCTAGAATTAAATGTGACTTCTTTTAATGTTACATTTTTTTTCTCAATTTGTTACCATGGCATTGTGCACAGATTATTTATCTATAAGTTTGTGTCATTCTTAACAACATGCTTAAAATGCTAAAAGTTGAAAGTGTCATACGTTTCAGGTGTGTCTTTCATTTTACTTCTCCGTTGCCATGGCAACAGAACATGTTGAATATTGATAAACAAAATATCAGTCTAAGTTTATTAATTATTTATAACTTTAGGTACATGCCAAAGTGCAATACATGTTGACCATTCATAGTTTTAATTATCACAACAAACCAGTTAACAAAATACTGAGACTTAGTTTTCGTTACCCCACCCACTTTAAGAATATCATAATCTACATTCTTTTACAATAAAGTTAGAAAATAAGGGTGATATTAGTATGATCTTGTTCAAGTCTTTGTAGTATATGGTAAAAATATTCATTTACACCGCTATGCCTTAGCTGGTAGGAAAAAATGTCAGCCCCATATCAATTTTTGATAATTTTTTCATGCATTTTTTAGCAAATTTATCTATGAAATTCAGAGAATATGAAAAAAATAATGGAAATGCCTCCATTTTCATATTGATCCAATAGAATGTGAAGTTTTAACATCACCTGTGCCAAAATAAATACAAAAAAAGAACTAATTTTATCATATAAATTGCGTATTATCCATTTTTCAATAATTTGGCGGCCATCTTGGCGGCCATCTTGATTTTCTCAAAACGTACCATGATTTGACATGTCTACCCAATTTTTTTGTAAACTTCAAACGTTTAGCTTTACATTGGTATATCATTTATCCATGGACCTTTTTTGCACACAAAAGGTCCCTAGGGACTGTACTACATTGAATATATTGTCTTTTGAATAGAGTAGAGAAAAACAGAATCTCTAAAGAAAGCAAACCGTGTGAGCATCTTCATGCCTGGTAAAAAACATAACTTACTCTTTTTGAAGTAGAAAATGAAGCGCTTATCGCTACATTTAAACTTGTGCATGTTGCCAAATAAGTGTCAACAAATGAATATTGTTGCCCTATTATTTTTTTTGTAAACTCTCTCCATCGGATATAAAAAGTCGAAGAAGGCTTTACCAAATAGAGTTGATCTAAGTATCAAGTGAACGTAAAGAAATTTATGTTAAAAGTTGTGGCGGCCTTTCCCAGTTTGCGCATATAGCGTTGAAATACACATTTTCATCGGTAAAGAAATGATGTTACCTAACAGCAATCCAGATCAATTGACTACGTTTGAAGTAGATATTACGTCTATAATGTAATAAATCTAAATCAGAAAAAAAGACATGAACATTTTTTCTTCGAGACTGTTTTTTCGTGAAAGAGGAAGTCATGTCGCCAAGGAAATAGCTCTGTAGTTACATTTTTATATAATAATTTCACGAGCGCGACATTTCCTACAATTATATTTGTTTTGCCATATTTTTTCCTTATTGACATGCTTATCTCTTATTACTAGATGAAGCCAACCGTTGATAGGAAAGAAACGTCTAGTAGAATGAACTACGTGATCTGAAGTCAGATGTTCGGCGTATATGTTGTAGTAATTAATTAACATGGGCATATATATATAATAACAACATTGTTTGTTCTAGAGGAGAAGTAATTATGGACTGTTATTATTATAAAAATAACAGTTTAAAGAAATGGTAAAAATGACATGTTATAGGACGTGTTCGGTTTCAAAGATTTATTGAATATTGGTACAACGCGCCAAGAAACGGAGTTCCGTTTCACTGCATGTCAGGATTCAGACCATGTTTGCTTAGATTGTTTAGATTAACAATTATTCCTACTTCAGAGTTAAATGAAGTGGTTTTACTTTTTTGTTTAACATGGCACATCTTCAGAATGAGTTAGAAGATATAAAAAATGTGAAAGTCTCGCACCTTAATATGCAGTACAAAAATGTACTTTAAAGTTATGGAAATTAATTGTTAAGATTTGGCTGATGTGAGTTTTGTTGAAAAAAATGTTGGTGATGGTATAGATGATGATTATCAACATTTAGAAAATTATGCAAATTTCTGTTATTCTGTCAAAGCATATTTCCTAAATGATAAAATCAACGCATTTTTCACAGACATATGTTAAATATACATTGTTGATATATCCTTTACATGTAATAATGATAGTGAATCGGAAGGTGGGGATTCTGATACTGATAACTTTTACTGAAGCGATAACAGATATAATGGTTATGTTCCTGATGGTGATGACTTCAAGGGAGATATAAAGATTCTATTTTTTATGATGGTGAATTAAAGAAATTTAGTGATGCAAGAGATATTTTTTCTGATGGTGCAGAAGATGATGTTGATGGTAATGAAGGAGATGGTACTTAATATAGAGATATGTTCCTGATGATAATGAGGACGAAGTAGATGTTAGTGATGACAGAGATAAATATTATGTTCCTGGGGATAATGATGAAAGATGATTTTCATATGAGTTGTGATAAAGGAATTGAACCCATGATGATGATTATCATTATAATGCCAATGATAACATTCCTTTCATTCATTTGATTAAAAAAGACATAGTTAAAATTATTCGTAATTCAAAATCCTTTTTTTTTCATTCAAAATACACATACACCCCAAGGGACAAATCAGCTTCAAATACCATGTTATTTAAGCCATGTCAAAGTAAACAAAAATTTTGCAAGATAATTATAGAATTGGATATTCTTTAACTTAATAGTCAAAATCAAGGGAATTAGTACCAAACATAAAATGGCTGGAGAAAATGTAAAGAATTATAAATTTTGTAAACCAGGGTTTGGACACAAGTGTAGGTTTAAATGGAACAGAGAAAAAATACTTGTGAGTTTTGAAAACTTTATGCTAAAAACTAAGGATTATTTGCTAATACACTAAAATACAAAACAAAGATCCAATAAAACACAGACAGTCAGTGCTTTACTCATGCCAAGGTACAGTCAAGGTTTGTAAAACTTTCTTTTTGGACACTCTTACAGTGACTGTAACTCATGTTACTACAATTTAATTTAATAACCCTTAAGATATGTTGCCTGCTTTTTAATTTTGTCTTTTGACAGCCTTTGAAAAGTGAGATGGTATCTACTTATGATAGTGTTTCTATGTTTTTTTTCCCAAAAGATAACCACTTTCACTTTTATTGCTTTTATATAACCTTCTTATGGATATCATTCCAAAAATAACCAAGTGCATTTTTTGCAAAAAGAAGAAAAATGGATGGAAAAGTGCAAAGGTGTAGTGATGCAGCAGAAGTATTCTTGCCATACTATACATTCTACCTGGGAACTTCTGACTGAAAATCATCCTGGGTCATTTCCAATCTGACAAAACTGACTATGGTAGCAGTCATTATAGACTGCAGAAAGGGGCTTTAGTGTCCAAAATAACATAAAGTTATCTGCAAGAAACAAATTGTCATCTGACAGGTTAAATGTTTTGATGCAGATAAGCCTTTGTCCTTCCCCAAAAGATTTTCTATTTGCAACATCAATTGCAAAATGGAAGAAACAAAAGCAAAAAGAAAGATCATGTTAAAGTTTATTTTGAAGAATATCAACGTATGAAATAAAACAAATTTTTATTTTTGTAGTTTTTACTTTTTTGATTTATAACGCTTTATACATAAATTCATATGAACCCCAAAATTTAATGAAGACTGTCACAAATGATCCCCAAAAATCTAGTCTGGCAGACACACTGCTTGAGCAGTTAACTGAGAATTGCGAGAATCAATGATCCCGAAGTTAAAATATAACACCACTGAAGTGAAGTACAAGATCAAGAATAGGAGGAGGCATTCAATGAACGCATAGCCTAACAAGAATAGGCACAAAAGTGTGAACAGAGGAATATAGAGGGAAGCCGTCTCAGAACGGTCAGCAGCATAAACACTGCTTGGGAGTTTTAACCGGTTAATAGTGCACCAAGTTTTTTGGAAAACAAGATCACTAGGAAAAATTGCATTCAATGGACGCATCCCCCAATAGGACCTAGCACCTCCGGCAAGGCAAGGAGCTCAGCAGGACACCAAAGAAAATCAGGACAGGGCAGCAAACTAAAGAAAAAAACACATTTAACCCAACATGTTTAACCCCACATGTTCAATTTTAAAGTAAAAAAGGCTCCTTGGCGGTGGTCCTGTGTTTGGGGATGCGTTCATTGAATACCGCCCTTGGTTTATCTTGTTTTTCATACTTTAGGTCATTATTATGGCGCCGGAACAGGAAATATGATTATGTTTCCCTACCGACTTACAACGTATATGAAATACCTTTTTTATCAGCTATACTACAACTACAACATGACGATCAAGATTTTCACTTGTGTATGACATTGAATCGTTTTCTTTTTATTAAACGATAATACGTTGCCGTTACAGGTTGCAATAAACTGTAAAACAGAGAAAAGCAGAACTTGATTAACTGATGTCTCCATAAGTACATGTGTATCGTTTTCTTCCTTGATATATCATTTTGTATTGTTTAGTCATCATAAGAGTGTTGTATTTATTTATGTGAGTTAAATCACGCTATGCTCCGATAATAGATAATACATTCGCCGTCTCGTCCGTCATTATGTCTTGGTAAATCTAACGCTTAATGAGCTTAGTTTAAAAAAACTTAAAGAAAGAATAATAACATAATAATAATAAATTGATATTTTGGCCAGTAAAAAAATCAACTTGTAGGTAGACTTATTGTCCTTCTTGGCGCCTTGCCACTGGTCCTTGTTGCTGGGTCGTGTGAGGGTTGCATTGCGTTCATTAAACGCCGCCTTTTCTTGTTGATCTTGTTTATCATATTTTATGGCAAATTTAGTATAATCTAAATTAACTATTTATCGAAAGTCTAGCCTTCCTGAAATTTGACCAAAGTTTAAGCATAACACTCATTATGTCTTCTTTTGTAGATTGCTGCTGGCAAATGTCTGCCGAGGTATTGACGTTTTTATTTACGTTTATTTTAAAACATGGTCTGTTCAGGTCTTAATGGCAATATAGACGGTCTATCTGCTAACTGTTATGGGTAAGACCCTTTGGTCAGCTTTTTATTTCAAACTAAGTCTGTGATTAACCACTTTATATATCGAACACTATGTTTTGCAATAAACTTTTGACTAAGTTGTATTCATCTATTATACACAAACACCATGTTTTCCTACAACAGTCAATCACAATTATATTTTATATATATAAATTAATATAAGTATACATCTAGTGTCAACAATATATCACTATCGTTGTGTTAACAAAACCGTCACTTACCTTCCCAGACTCGCATTCAACATTTCTCTTAAATAACCAGTAGGCTTTATAAAACTGTTACTGTTAATCGATGAAATAATCAGCTTGATATAAATAAATATTTCTTTGTATAGACCTATAATATCAATTATATATATATAATATTATTTCTTGAATATAAACGTGTACATGTATTTACACGCCCGTTTAACTCACAACGAGTGAAAAATGTCCATCGGTAAAATGTTGTGAGCAACTTCCGTTCCTCGTTGTGAGCACCCATCTTTGACGTGTAACACGATAAACAAGGTGAGTTTTTCATAATTTTTGAAGATTACAGACATTTATGTAAAAATATCGGAATGCAGTTAGCTAGCGATGTGTTTTCCGAGTATGCACATGTAAAGATATTGCCTGTTAGTGGACAATTTGATGGAAAAACCGTGCGACGCAGTCACTCGGGGTAGCTGGAAAAATGGAGACAACTTCTCTTTGGACCTAATTTAACATTGAAAACATCGATTCTGGTGACGTTTTGTGTATTCTAAACTAAAACAGATGCCCACAAGTCTTCAGCGTAAATTATTATCTGAAAGTCTTCGTAGAAACATAGATATACTCTTTTTTGCTTGAATCCTCGTTGTGAGCACCATAACCTCGTTGTGAGCAAGAAAAGCGCAGTGCTTGTCTGGTTTTAATATGTAATTCAAATGGCAAGAATACAATTTTCAATCTACCAAAAGCAATCAAAACGTTTGTAATGTCTGTAATCTTCAAAAATTATGAAAAACTCACCTTGTTTATCGTGTCACACGTCAAAGATGGGTGCTCACAACGAGGAACGGAAGTTACTCACAACATTTTTACCGATGGACATTTTTCACTCGTTGTGAGTTAAACGGGCGTGTATTTAGCAAGTTGTTTGCGTGTTTGTGTCCTTCAAAATGAGCTCACAGCAGCATACTACCTAGTTTCACATAAAATAATGTGGAATTGTGAAGCTCACAGTCTCTGGAAACAAATGTGAACTTTAATGCTGACTTTTTAATTATATTAATTATAATAGTCTACTTTAAAAGAAAACAATTAATCCAAATTATTATAACCTCAAATAATTTACTTTTAAGGGGGTTAATGGTTTTAAATTGCTGTTGAAAGTTGTTTGACATTTCTGCTTTGGCGACATGTTAACAAGAAAAGGAAGCTGAAGTTGCTAAGCAAAACTACCTCCAATGCAATGCAACATGATGTATACAAACATGGCTGCTTAAACCAGGAAGTAAATTACGGTATCCTGCATTAACAAGTACTACATGCATGCAAACTGATTTAAGGCAGCACACCACACTAAATGAAGCCGCAGCTTCGAATGGCCAGGGAGGATTTCATGGATATAGTGACTATTGTGGATTTAAATGACTGGTTGTCTTTAAAATGCATTTTCAGCATGAAATTTGTTTTTGTGACATGTAATATGATCATTGGCAAATTCGAAAACATGGTTAGAAATCACATGCTGATAATTATTGATGTCAAGGTCGCCATTGTTTGTAAACATTGCTTTTAAACAGCATGCTCGGTAAAAACAAGTAATTTTACAGGGGGGGTACAAACTTTCACCAATAGCAAAAAATCTACAAGGCCAAGCACCTATTTCTTTGTGATATTTTGCATGCATAGGGAGTTGCTAAAGCAGTGACAGAGTTTTTGTAGACCGTATATTTGCAGGTATTTTTTGCCGGAGGGACGAAAAATGTTGTTTTGGGTCGCGGACCACTATAGATTTTTGGCTTTTACGGAATGAATTGGATTTTTTTTAACTGCCTGACTGTTGCACATGGGATGATTTCACTACAGATTTGCAATGGTATGACATATATGTTCTTAACAAAATGTGTTTTCTTTTTCCAGGTTGTGTAGTTTGGGATCAGATTTATCAGACATATTGCTTGTAGGACATTGACGGCAGAAACTTGAAATTTAGTGTGGAGTGCTACCTAAGCTAAATACCTGGCAATTATAAAGCCCTGAACATAAACTTGTTATCCTCATTAAACTAGAAATAAAAATACAGTCAAGCTTTGAAGTTAGGTTCTATCTGTCTCCATTAAAGTTTCTACGGACAAGATATTAATTAGTCTTTATAAGCCATTATATGCAAAACAGGTTAGTATAGTTTTAAGAAAATATATTGATGCTTCTGACAAGAAAAGGGTTCTCAATAATGTTACACCTCTTGTATAACCACAGTGTACATCCATTTCAGTTACACAGGAATGTGATTCTCTGTTTCTCAAGAAAGAGGAATCGATATTCAGTCATTTTATTTTGGAAAGGGATTAGTTCATTCTTTATATATATACTTGGCAATTATAAAACCTTGAGTATAAAGCCATTGTTTCCTAGTTTACTTATTAATAAGATAAAACATTTATATTTTTTACAAACTATCACCCGATTGCATTTATTTGAAATTAACGGGGTGTCAAGTGATACATGATCATCAACCGAAATTGAATTTTTTTGATGACGACAAGTAACAATGTAGATTGTATTTCCAATTTGATATCAGAACTTTATTCGACCACTTTATTCGAAAACTAAAATGCAATAAAACAATATCTGAAATACAAAACGTGAAATATTCCGATTTGTAGTGTTGTTATATTTTTCTGGTCCTTTGGGATCATTGCATGCAGAGATGAGTATGGAATACAGCTTAAGCTTGTGTAAAGGGGCGTGAGGGATGGGATGTTGCACTTCTCAATTATCCCTATAAAACAGACTCACTCAAATCGAAGAATTACCCCTCTCCAAGACTGTAATATCAAGTAAGATAATAATTTATTTTACAATCGTTATTGTAAAATATAAAACAGCTTATTCATGACAACTTAAGATAAATTTTACAAGCTTTGAAACAATATTTGATTTATTGTGATTTTTCAAAATATAAGTCTTCCGTGATGACTTAAAATATAAGTCTTCCGTTATGACTAAAAGCAGTTAAAAAAAACAACAAACGATAAAACGAAAAAATAACAAAGTGCACCAAATTCATCCTCTGAAATATTTATCCCATAGCCTTAGATGTGGTCACAGTAACACTAGTGGCCCCGATGTATGCAAATATCATCATTTTTGACAGATATGTTCTGTATTTACATCAACATATTGTGTACAAATAAAGTTTTATGACGAGTGTACTGTCGTATTACACAGCATAGGATTAAAAAGCCCATTGATTGGAATATGATGTACATTATAACAAGATTTTCGTGTCTTCAAGGTTATCTTAAACACATTAATCATTTACGCAGAAAAGTTATATCATCAGATTTCACAAACTGATTGGTCTGCAAATTCCCTTGATATTTGGAATAATAGGTCTGTCTATGCTTTTAAGAAATGAATAACTTTTGATTGTTTTAGGAAACCTTGCAAAGAGTTAGTGTGATGCATTAAATGCTATTTATTTTAAAGTTTATTAGTTTATAACAAATTTCTTTTACATTCGATTGTGAAGGATGCTTTCAGCTTATACACTCTCGAATCCGTTCCTGGAACCAACTTGCACTGAGTAATGAGTGTAAAGTTTTTTCCTCAATGAAACAACAGCAGCTTGTCCCTTGCTGCGTTTGAACCCACAAAGCTAAAAATCCCGGGATGGTGAGTAGTAGGCATGGCTTATTGGTTAACGCGTTTGACTAAGAGTTTATTTCAGTTTAGATGCTGTATTCATAAGATCCGTAAAATCGTTAAACAACGGTGCTTTTTCAATACAGCTTAGATTGTGAGTAAAGGCATTTTTTCCATTAAAAGTTTTGTATTCAATTAGTTAAATGAACTTAAACTAGGTTATAACAATTTTGTCTTTGTCCAAGGCATACATTAAATATTGTATCTTTTTGACTAAATGGTAGTGTTTTTTTATGTTTGCGAGCGGTTGTTTACGGATAGGGACATATCCTAAATCAGGAGCGAGATTCTATATAAAGCGTTGTAATAACACCATATTCTCGAGCCGACCGTTAAAATACCACTGGTCTAATTCCGTTGCATATTCGTTTTTTTCCATTAGTTTGGAGGGTCTTCTTTTAGATACAGCAATATAAGGCCAGCTGAATGTCCGAGAGAGTTATGCGTGGCATGGTCGTTTTTTTGGACCGGTAATTTGTGCTTTCTGAATATAAATAAAGTTCATTTTCGTTTAAAAAACACCATTTGTCTGATTTCCTCGAGAGCTTTAGCAATATAAGGCCCAACGCCCTAACTCAAACACAGTTTCCGGGAAATCTCCGCGTGGAATGGTCGTTTTATTGGACCTTTGATTTGTTTTTTTCTGTGTTTAAAGTGTACAAATGTTTGCAAAAAAACACCAATGTATAGAGCTATCCGTTAAAACACTATTTGTCTCATTCCGTTGCGGATTTGTTTTGCTGAAAGAATCGCCGTTCCAATACCCCCATGTCCTACCCCCCCCCCTAAAAAAACAAACGAACGAACAAACAAAATATGCTCTTACTATAAAGTGTATAAATTGTTTCGTTAGAATCGTTTGTCCATAAGTTTCTAGGGTCTATTTTATAAAAAAAATGGTCCAGAGCCCTAGCCCAAGCAAAATTTTCGAGAAATTTCCGCGTGATATAACACTTTTTTCTATCGTTGTATCGGCGATTTACTCTGTATATAAAGTATTCCCTTAAAATAATTCTCAAGACAACCTTGTAAACGCCATTTGTCTTAACTCCGATGCAGATTCGTTTTTCCATTAGTTTCGAGGGTCTATTTCATAAATAATATAAGGCCAAAAGCTCTAGCCCAAGCAAAATGTTCAAGACATGTCCGCGAGACAAAACACTTTTTTCGTATCGGCGATATGTTCTTTCTGTATATAAAGTATAAATTTCCCCTAAAAACATTTTCTCGAGTCAACCGTTTAAACACTATTTCTCTAAATTCCGCGGTGGTTTGGTTTTAAACTAGTTTGGAAGGTCTTCTTCACAGCAATATTAGGTCAAAAGCCAAAGGTAACCGAAGCAATATGTCCGAGAGATTTTCGCATGACATGGTCGTTTTTGGACCGGCTATTTGTTCTTTCTGCATATTAAGTGTATAGATTTTCGTAAAATAAAACAGCAAATTTTTTCGAGGTAACCGTTCAAACACCTTATGTCTGATTTCGGTCTTCCATTTGTTTCGGAGGGAGTTGTTTTTTACTGCACTATAAGGCCTAAAGTCAAAACTCAAGAAAAATATCCTGGGGATTTCCGTGGTTCTTCTTTCGTCATGATGTTGAAGTGATCTTTAGATTTTCTGAAGTTTATATATCATTTTTAGATAAATCGTGTGCAATCAAGAGAATTAAGGTGAAAATGAAATTTTCCGACGTTAAAATATGTACTACTAAACAATTAGAAAATTCCTGGACACCTCAAATCTACCGTCCGCTCTCTAAATTTAAGTTATCAACGCAGGTTCTTATCTTCTATTTTTAAAAACAAACGTCACCGTCGAGTTATTAATAGCTCTCGGAACGCTGATTTGAATAAGGCATTTTATAAGGCATTCATATGAGATAAAATATCTGAAATACTTTGTTTGAAACAACACAAACTTGTTTTTTCTAGCAGAAATAAAAGCTAAAGACCGCTTTAAAAGGAATGCAATGTTATTTGCATTTTCACCACAAGTATAATAAAAATCCAATAGTATATACGCTGTAATATTTGCATAGCACTGGTAAGGCTTAATGATTGATATACAGGAGAACGAGATAATCACGTCTATACCGGAATCATAACCTATTCGTCATCAATATCACTGGTAAAACATCTCACTGTCTGATTTGACGCACTGATTTGTCTGTGTGTTCCCTCGATATTTGACATAATTGAATTGTCTATGATTTTGAAATTTTCACAATATTGAAAGCGCTTTTCTGTCATAAAATCCATGTTAATTTTTGAATTTCTGCACTTAGTGAAACATATACGATAAGATAAGAAATCATTGTTGGTTCGGCTGTAATCATGCTAGTAAATTCGAACATTTACATTGTGTATTTTGAATAATTTCATTTCGTATATTTAAGTATTTACATATACAGTTTTTGTCTGTAGACGCATAAGAAACAAATGCATACTGCTGAAATATTGTGGGACTTAATATTTATTCATTTGCAAAACCTCTTTTCAGAATAATTTTGATGGACATTTGTTCTTATATTATGTTACAATCAATATCCATCAACGTACATATATGTATTCTATTGCTTTCAAATATACTCAGCTAAGATATTCTAGCAATTTTATCTATTTGCAACCAAATTTAAGTGACATTTTTCTCATTTTTGTGCTGTCATGTTGAGTTGAATTAGAAATAAATTTCAAAAGATTAACATAATACATGTAATAGTAATCGACCTGATAATTGATAATGAAAGATGTTTGGTATGAAATATAAAACTACTTAAATTATCTTTAGACTTCCCCTTTATAAGATTGAACATTGTCGATATATTCCCATCGATAAATATATGTTTATCACGTAGATTATCGATTCTTTTCGTATAGTAAAATATAAAATAAAAATGAAGATATTTTGACTTTAACCTGTGCACTCGCACTCACCAACGGGCGATGCCAGATCCTTTAGCTGACATCCAATTGTACGAACATCTTCTTCGATATTTAATTGCACAGGTGTTCAAAAATCGGAAATTTTTATTTGTTCAAAGCATATCTCACGTTTTATTAAAATATTTGTAACATTTGAAACTGTACCAGCCAATAATTCAGAGTTAACACACTGAATATTTAAAGATATTCCATGTTCATGTTTGAGAATAAAATTTTTATCGCAGATATTTATTGAAATCTATGACATTCTTATTGAATATGTCTTTTAAGTTATTTGAATAAGAGAATGTGCATTTCCTATTACGGACCAAGTAAAGTTGGTCCCTGCCATTATTTAACGACATTATAATATTCAAAATGGGTCCACCTAAGGTGTATGGAGCTTAAAACATATCTCTTTTGTGTAAAGTAAAGACATTATTATTGTATATATTTCATTGTATAAATAGACTGTCATTTTATAAATAGACTGTAGCACTTATCAAAATTTTCAAATGTCAAATTGAGAATAAGATATCTGAAATCGTCATTCAAAAGTTTTAAAAGTATATGTATAGAAATATTTGCGTGATAGAACGAGCTAATAAAGCATTTGACTGTGCTGTTTGTACTAAAAAATCACTATTTATTCTAAAACTATGTAAATGACATAAACATAACATCCTGGAAAAAAAAAACTCTGATCATCTCCAATATATTAACGAGAAAAACTGTGTTGTATTTCAATAGTATTTCAATAGTTGAAACCATGTTAAAAGGGTAAAGGTTTAAAGATTACTATCAATTTCATGAACATATTTGTTTTACTATAAAATCTACAGAAACATTTTTTCATTAACACTTAAAAACTAATATAGCTTTGTTGTATGAATAGCAACGAATAAATGAGGTTACATCACCAGACATAAACTCTATGGATAAGTGATAAAACTTTTCAGGCAAATGCGCTTATAGTCTTACCTAGGACGTTTTTTCGTCGTATCCTCTTTTAACTTGTGGTACTAGTCGTGCAACGCTAGTGATTGAGTATGAATAATGCGACCATTGCATTTCTGGACACTGTTTTTTTTTAAGTTATGATATTGAAACCTAAAATGCAATAAAATAATATCTGAAATACAAAATGTGAAATATTCCTATTTGTAGTGTTGTTATATTTTTCTGGTCCTTCGGGATCAATAAATGCAGAAATGAGTATGGGATACAGCTTAAGCCTGTGTAGGGGATTGAGGGACGGGATGTTGCGCGTTTCCATTAACCCTATAGAACAGGCTCAATCAATCCGAAGAATTGTCCCTCTTCAAGACTGTAATTTCAAGTAAGATAATAATTAAGTTTACTTCGGTATTGTAAAATAAAAAACAGCTTATTCATGACAACTTAAAAGTAAGATAATTTTACCAGCTTTAAAACAATATTCGATTTTTTTTTTAAATATCAGTCTTCCGTTATGACTTAAAGCTAACAAAATAACAAAAGATAAAACGAGAAAATAACATAATGTACCAAATTCATCCTCTGAAATATTTATCCCATATCCGAAGATGTTAGGTTGGGTGTCCTCGATTAATGCAGATAGCAATATTTTTGGCAGATACCTTCTGTATGTTCATCAACATACTGTTAAGAACATAAACGGGAGACAAAGCCCATTGATTGGTATATGATTTACATTATAACAAGATTTTCGTGTCTTCACCGTTATCTTAAACACATTAATCATTTGCACAGAAAAGTAATATCATCAGATTTCACAAACTGATTGGTCTGCAAATTCCCTTGATATTTGGAATAATAGGTCTGTCTATGCTTTTAAGAAATGAATAACTTTAGATTGTTTTAGTAACCTTACAAAGAGTTAATGTGATGCATTAAATGTCATTTATTTGAAAGAATATTAGAGCTTGTGAGCTTGCATGGCTTAGTGGTTAACGCGTTGGATTGAAGTTAATTTCAGTAAGAATGCTATATCAATCAAATTTGATTGCGAGTAAAGCATTTTTTCAATACAAGTCATGTATTTAGTAAATTAAAATATCAGTGCGTTTTCCGTGTGGCATGGTCGTTTTTGGAACCCGCGATTTGTTCTTTCTGTGAATAAAGTGTATAAAATTCCGAAAAAAAGAACAGCGCCATTTTCTCGAGCTAACCGTTAAGACACCATGTGTTTGAATCCGGTGCAAATTCCTTTTTTTTTTATCTGTTTGAAGTGTTTTCTTTATAGCAGTTTAAGGCGCAAAGCTCTTTCCCAAGCAAAAAGTCAAGGGGGTTTTTCATGTGGCATGTTAATTTTTGGACCAGTAATTTGTTTTTTCTGTATATAAAGTGTTTTAAATAGCATAAAAAATAATATTTTCTGAGCCAAAATTTAAAATACCTTATGTCTGATTGCGTTTCAGGTTCCGTTTTTTATTAGTTTAGATAGTCATCTTTACAGCAATAGAAGGCTCAAAGCCCAACCGAAGCAAAGAAATGTTCGGGAGATTTCTTTGTAGCATAGTCGTTTTCTGTTTGTTGTTGTTTTTAGTCGTTTTTTGTTTGTTGTTGTTTTTTTACCAGCGCTTTTTTATGTTTAAGAAGACCACTGCTAATGTTTTAGTAGTCATATAGGCTAGAATCAATTGTCAACTGCATTGAAACTAAGGGGCGTAGGATCGAACCTCAGAAGGGGCAACTTTTTTTCTTCTTTTTTTTTTCTTCTTTTTTTACATTATTTATGTAACTCTCAGATCCCTTATGGAAGTAAAAAGAGTTTGATTTTAATTTTATATTATTGTAGGTATTTATTTGCTAAATAATGCCAAATTTAGTAGCAAATATATATAATACCAGACATTATTAAAAGTTGAATAAAATAAAAACTACACCGTAAAAGTATTTTATATTTGTATGATCAACCAATATACTGAAAAAATTTAGGCAAATTTTAAAAACAGCTCTTCATTGAGTTAAATTTTAGGGATATTTTGAGGTCATAACAATGAGCAATATGAAAACATTTTAATGATATTATATTATAGTCAATGATGATATTATAGATTATTTAGAGTTTCCTCATTTCTGAAAAAAAAACTTCTAATAACAAAGTTTTAGTTAAGAAAAATGTCCATAACTCATTTACCATACAGTACATTTCATTTTAAGTTTGCATACAGGTGACCTTTAAGGCATATGACTGTCATATGTTGTCAATTTTACAGTTCCTTATAGTGCCAATTAGCAGTGGTCTACCTTAATGATTATAGGTTTTCATTATTAGTCTTGCTATAGCGGTCTTCAGATTTTCTAAAGTTTATTTGTTATTTTTAGATAAGACTGCTTTAATAAGAATGCAATGTTTTTGCATTTTCACCACAACTATAATAAAAATCCAATAGTATATACGCTGTAATATTTGCATAGCCCTGAAGAGGATTTATGATTGATATACAGGAGAACGAGATAATCACGTCTATACCGGAATCATAACCCATTCGTCATCAATATCATTGGTAAAACATATCACTGTCTAACGTTGACGCACTGATTTGTCTGTGTGTTCCCTCGATATTTGACATAATTGAATTGTCTATGATTTTGAAATTTTCACAATATTGAAAGCGCTTTTCTGTCATAAAATCCATGTTAATTTTTGAATTTCTGCACTTAAAGAAATATATACGATAAGATTAGAAATCATTTATGGTTCGGTTGTAATCATGCTAGTAAATTCGAACATTTACATTGTGTATTTTGAAAAAAATTTAATTTCGTATATTTAAGTATTTACATGACTTTGTATAGTTTTTGGTTTGTCTGTAGAGGCATAAGAAACAAATGCATACTGCTGAAATATTGTAGGACGTGTAAATATTTATTCATTTGCAAATCCTCTTCTCAGAATAATTTTGATTGACATATGTTCTTATATTATGTCACAATCAATATCCATCAACGTACATATATGTATTATATTGCTTTTAAATATATTCAGCTAAGATATTCTAGCAATTTATCTTTGTCCAACCAAGTAAAAGTGACATTCTTCTCAATTTTGTGATGTCAAGCTAAGTTGAATTAGTAATAAATTTCAAGCGATTGACTTTTATAATAGTAATTGACCAATGCTGATAATCTTTTTGGACATGTATCTACATCGCTTTCCTGTTTGTTGTTCCACTGACTGTCCAGTGATATATAAGAACATGATACTTCAATGATCAATGCAATAATACAATTGTGCCTAGGACACACACGTTTGCTATATTGTATTATTTGTATCTTAAAATTTTACTTTCCTTTAACGTATTGTTTTCAGTTTGATAAAAACTTAATATTCTTTCTTTTTAGTCTCAAACTGCATTGTCCTTTCTGTTGCTGGCATTTTGTTAATGTTGTAAACAATGAATTGATCTGCAAGTGTTTCAAAACACTTTACATTAATGTTGTCATTTTTATACAATTTCAATCCGACTGTATAGTGCATATCCATACCTTTTGCATGTGAAATATACTGGTAGAATTGTTGTTTTTTGTCTGTTTCGTTAAAGGGATGTCGGCGGCAATTTAATATATAAGGATTCCATTTTGGTCATTTATGATGATTTGAAAGTATCCTTGTTCAAATAAAGCCAAACTTTTAATATGTAGTTTCTTGAAGCCTAGTCTATGTTGATAAACATTATTAATAAACATAATTATAATAAAGTATCATTGTTTATGTACCATTATGCAGTAACTGGGTAACCCTTGTTAACACATTCATTAGGTGACGATAATCTTTTCATCATAGTGTCGCTGGTGGTAATGAAATTCAAAAATGTGTTATTTCAAAGATACCGAATCAATTTCTTTATGTGGAAAAAACAAATAAAGTCAAACTCAGATTTTTTTAAATATTTATAAAAGATAATAATGTTGTTCCGATTTTGAAATTGAATAGAAACAAATATTTCAATTATAACCCGTAATAAACAGGAATAAAACAGAAACAAGCAAAACAAAAAAAAGAAAATTAAACCTCAAATGTCTACATCTTGCATTGTTATTCGCTTCTAGATATAACTGTACATAATTTCTATTTGCGTGTTCTTTTGCTAATTTATTTAATTTCCCTACCATTTCTTTTCCAGTCCATTTAGATACTTTAATGGCATAATCCTCTAAAAAAGACATGTGCATACATATTGTACCTGTGTTGTTATCGCTATTATTTATATAGACCTGTTGTAAATATGTGTGTTAAAAATAAATATATCCAGTTTATGACATAAATCGAGATGTTGCATGATCGGGCGGAAGTCTATTTCAAGCAACTTCGTAACAAAACATTTATGTCCAGATTTAAACAGTTTGTGATACTATACAGTGTTATGTATTGAAATAATAAAATGATAAGAGGGACCAAACGAATGTTTTTGCTACCTAGGGTAACATGTTCTTGTTTTGTTAGAAAAAATAAAGCTAAAAGCTGTGAACAAGGTGATAGAAGTACGAAAAGATATTTCTTCCAACAATTTTGCAAATATTTTTTATATTCTGTCTTGCCAGCTTATAATTATATTTTTTGCACGTCAGAACCTTATTAAATAAACATATTGCTACGTAAAGCTTAAAATGATTTTAAAAATCCAAAATCGAATAAAATAAAAAATATAAAAGCGTGTAATGCATACAACTCATTTAACAAAATTATGCTTTGGTAGACCTTTCTTCAGCCGTATTCGTTAAAATTGGCCTGATCTACTAATATTGCTTGAATGATAAATCTCGTTAAAATATTTTCTTTAAAAGTGACATTATGCCCATCCAAGAGTAAGTAGTAAGTGTTCTTAGACTAGTAAATAATCTTTAACTGTTGGCCATTGCTGTTTTCAACTATATTTTACTTAACATGTATATTCAATACCCAATGTGACTCACAAAAAAAAATGTTTGTGTGGTTATGTTCTATTTGTAAAAAGAGTTGGAAACTCTTTTTTATTTTAGAAAGTTTATTCTTTTATCTCAAACACTATTTAGCCTTGATTATTGACTTATTACCTTTTTTTAAATACATGGTCAATTCTGCTCAACTTGACATCAAAAGTAAGCATAATGTCACTTTACTATGAATCGTTTTTATTCTAACGAGATTAAGGAAATATATTATCATTCTTTTATAGCATGCTTGCATGTGACTAAAGTGTGAGGTTCAAGTGGTTTGAAGTCATCGACTATAATCACTCGACCACGGAAGCCCCTTAATGCACATAATAATATTGGTATACTACACATTACATTTTATATTTAAAACAAAAAACAACATTTTGCTTTTGGTACAACATAGATTGGAGATTAATCAAAAATATAACATTTAAAAAAAGAAATGCATAATTTGAAAGAAACAAATGCAAGAATGTAAAACATCGAGAGAAAAACACAGATGTTATATAAGAGAAAATAGTTTAGGAAGATAATACTTAAAACTGGCATCGTATTTCATAATCATTCAACTGATGTAAAATTAGAAATTGCAAGCGAAGCAAACAATTTTCAATGATGAAACATATCTTTCAGATTTTGATCTAAAATAATATCAATTTGAACACCAAAACAAAAACTACAATTTTATCCTTGGATCGCTATTTAACCACTGTTTTCCTTTCTTCACGGTTAAACAATCATTCGTTATATAATATCATAAACCATATAAGTAAGTGCATGAATAGTAAGATGTTATGCATGACAGAATTATTTTCGCTTGACAAATTAGATTCAATTTGAATTTTTTATGACGGGTATTATGTAGAAACTTATCTTAATTACTGATAGCTGAACAAGCAAGCAAATACCATAATACATAATACTCATGGCAGTAATTAATATAATTATACAATAATATAAATTATTAGAAAGTGATTGTTACGGGTAATACACACATGTTTAAATAATTATTATTTACACTATTTACACGATTTATAAGTATAGGCGTCGTATTAGAAGTAATTGATATACATATATATCAGACATATATATCAGTAGAAATTTGATTATACCATTTCTTCTTATGAGTTGCTTTTGCTTCCAAAAATGTTTTTTTTCGGTAAATGCATGTAGATATCCCAGTAGTTTCTTGCATTCGAACCAAAGGACACTGTGTCACAGCATTTGTAATAATTAGTAAATGTGATGCAGACCAACTGTTTTCGCTTGCAAGAATAATCTTTCTCGTGTGAATGTATATTTCAAAAGTTTAAGACATTGCACTTGTAGCTGCGACAGCATCCGTACATTCATATCTATGTTAAAATGACATTCCCTTGTTTTTTCTGCAGTTAGAATTCATACATCGCTATTTTCTGTTGTACTCTTTTCCGCCGGCTTAAATACATTTTTGAGAATATATCGGCGGACATACAGCACTGAAGGATGCAACTGCATTTACATCCTGATTTTGGGAAATGAAAATATCTATGTTACTCGTTTTGAACCGCTTCCCTTTTTATTTCAAATGAAGTACTTAACACCTCAGTATGAATATTCCAAATATTACTTCATCGATACGTGATATATGTGATAAAGTAACACAACGTAGTGATACAAGTAATAGATAAATAGTTCACACGAGATGATCCACTGCTGCAGTCCTTTGAATGAAGTGGCGCTTTTGTCGTGTCTTCTCCAATTTCTGAATTTAAAATTTAATATTAGTAGAGCAATAATTTAATAATGGATTCATAATTTTTATTCTTTTCTAGATGCATAAAAACTAACCTTATCTGTAATTTTTGTTAGAACATTTCATTAGAATATAAGCTGTCACGTTAATTTTTCAGTAGCATTTACAGAAAATACCACTAGAATAAAGTAACATTTACAAAACAAAAACGTTATTGATCCATTAATATATAAAACCATTACGACTCTTCATAGATTCTAATGCAAAAGTAAACAATATTATTTAAAGAGCAAAACATAGATTAAAAAAAAACACACACCAACCAACCCCCCCCCCCCCAAAAAAAAACAAAACAAAAAAACAATAAAAACAAAACAAAAAAACACAACGGGCAGCGGGCACCTAGGAATTACATCTCACTACTAGTGATGTATGTGGACTATAACATTTCTAAAATTAAAAACACACTAGACAAAACTGACTTACCTCTTCTAGGGCCGTTGTAATTCTTACTATCTGAAATACAAAAAAAAAACAGAAACTATCATAAGATAATCATAATAATTGTAAAAAAAAACTTTCGAGAAGTATTGTACGTTAATACCCTTGTAAAGATGACATAATTCATTTCTTGACAAAAAAGCAACTTATGATCAACAAAACTATTATATGCTACGCAACACATCACCCCTACAAATTAAAAGAAAATTGCGCGTTTTTATTCAATTTTTTGGAGAATGGAACTTACTTTATAGAAAGTTGTAAATCTTAATATGTTCATGCGTAATGTTCTAATATTATTACATATTTCTTTCTATTTACATATAATTATATGCATTCAACACATATGGTCAAAACTTACCATTTATAATAATTACAGTCAAATCTGCAATATATCTATTACCCCGCGACTTTAAAGGTCGGCACATATAATGACCGGTATCATCCCGTGTGGCCTTTTCAATCATGATTTCACTAATTAAAGAACGTCCTGGTACAGGTTTTTTGTTTATTTTATATAATCGTCCAAACCAGCGAGGGTTCCTTTCACTTATCAGATCACCATTAAAGAACCAATCAACACCATCAGGAGCTGTTGATAATCCTGTAGCATTACATATCAGATGTATTGTTTCCGTGACTCCCAAATATTGCGTGCCATGCAACTGCATCTCTGAAAAAATATAACAAACCGTGTTTTTTTTTTATTATTATTCTATTTATCTTGTTGTTTTGTGTTTTGAAGATAGCGTTATATCAAATGAGTAAGCTTTCTTAAAAGTATAAACCCAAATGGATCATAATATTAAAATCGAACCGATTGACACAACAATTGGTAACAGTGTCATTGACATTACCGAATAGATTACCAGAAAACAATTTACGTAAACAAATAAACATAAGATGATATTTAAAAGCAAAAGTTTAGCTATGGACAGAACATACTAGTGGCAAACTCAATAAATATTTATGCGCTTTTAAGTTTTGTTTTCTTGTACGAATTGTTGGCTAAAACGTTAAGAATAGTGAAAACTTTCTTCTTCAAACCATGTTTATATTTTAATTGCATAAATGATTTGTATTGTTATAAACTGTTCGCAAGAACGCGTTCCTCCCTCAAGAAAGAAGGGGCTCTGAATTGTACATGTAAATAAGACCAGTTGTTATCTTACCTAGTGTGAAGTCGTCTGGCTCTGAAATTTAAAGCACCTTACATAAGACAAACAATACTGATAGTTATAAGTATAAATATAATTCGTGCAATCTAGTAGCAAAGTTAGCTATATAATGTACGTTAATGATACATCGGACTAAATTACAAATGGATGAAGTATACGAATAAGGGAAGTTATGTCACTGAAAATGCTTTGATCGCTTTCTTACATTGTATTTCTCACCATATAAATATAACCAATGGATTCTTAGCTTTTGAACCACAAGGTGTTTTTATTAGAAGTGATTATCGGATCAAATCTTATCAATTTAACCTATTCAAATGCATATTGTACTTCATATAAAGCTCCGTTTTCTTTTTCAAAGTCGACGATATCTACATCAAATGCATAGCGTACTTAATATAGCCTCATTTTTATTTTCAGGCAATTCCATAATGTACTTCTACAAAGTTTTGTCAAAATGTCACGATTTCAATTTCTCAATTGAGCCAAGTACTTACGAGTTCAAGAAATTAAGATTAATTCATATGGGTGTCAAACTGAAATAGATATTAACTAAGAATATTTATTTCTATTGCAGATACAATGTAAGAATGAGCAAAACTTAAAAAAATAAGTAAAAGCCATTCCTAACATACTGAAATCTGGAAACAAAGTGAAAACTTACATACATGTAATAGATATTTTAATCGATGTTCACCATACTTATCTTTATATAATTAGTATTTTACCTAATACATGTAATGTTACATTTTGGATGTAATTTTCCGTTGCACTGAGACTACACTCGTATAAACCCGCCTGGTATCGCTTAATGTCTTTCATGATCAGATCATATCTGCTTTCTTCCCCATCGGCATCTGAAATCATCTCTGTTCGTAACTCGATATTCTTATTTCGCGTGAATACTACATCTCCTACTGTCATTGGAGATATGTCTGTGGACTTACGCCACGCCATCTGTAATTGTAAGGAATACAAAGTTATAAAGAAGTAGCATCCTATGAGATTGTACACATGGAATCGGATGGTTAGCAGGGACTTTACTTTAAAAATTGTTTTCGTGAAAAAGACAGTCAATACTTAGAGGCCACGTAATTCGGACTTTCTAAATCAAAAGACAGTGGATGTAAGTATTTCAACTTTGTTAAAGTTATGAGATTCTATCAAGCACACATTTAGAAAGAACATTATTCTGTAACCAAACTTTTATAGCTATAGCGCCCTTTTCATTTATACTCATATGGGCGCTGTACAATGATGATTATTAACACAATACATTATAATAACTATAAAATATTTGAAACATATACAATTGTTTAAATTGGCAAAAAATATTTTTTAAAATGATCAAACCTTAAATAAAGTCGTAAAGCAATTAAAGTATCAATGTATATAACACAGCCTACATAAATGAAAGTAAAATGTTACTGGTGCTTAAGAGTACACAAAACACACATTATGAAATATAAGCTCGTACATATGTACGTCGTAATGTTTTACTACGACCCTTGTAATGCGTTTTCAAATATTTGTTGAAAGAGTAAAAAGACTTTCTTAGACTTAATGGTATAGTGTTCCTTGGTTTTGGCGAAGCACATTGAAAAGATCTGTCTCCGTACGTAACAGTTCGACACTTAAGAAGTACAAGTGTGGCTGATGCACTTTTTGACCTCAGATATCTCATTTGTACACTTCAAGCATGTAACTTATTGAAAGTGAGAATTCGGATTTTATACTTTATTCTGTCAGCTTTGTGTTACGAATGTAGATCCTAAAGAACATGAATGATGAAATAAAACCGAGACGATCGTCTTATGCTTAGAGCTGCCATGTTTTGGACACTTTGCAGTATGTTTGTTGTCTTTAATGCTACGTATAGAAGGGAATTTATGGAATCAAGTCTGAACGTGCGAGTTAAATTCATGTTTTTGTTGCATTTAGCGTGAGGTTTTGTCTAATGTGCCCTATTTTTGACATACATTTCATTCTGGAGTCAAAAACAACGCATAGGTTTCTCACATGTCTTGCTGGTTTTGTAACAGAACCACCGACTCTTAGCTCTATATCTTCAATTTACTAGGATTTCCATTGATTATAGAAAATGATAGCCTCGATTTTGTAAGAATTCAATTAAAAATGTTCTATGTCCATCCACGAAATAATATCATTGAACCAACTTTCAACATGGTATATTATGCCTGCCTTTGGAGTTTGGTCAATTGGTTTAAATGACTTGTAAAGTTGGGAGTCGTCTGCTTAAAAGTGATGACTGAACCCGTTCTATCTACAGATAATACCTGCAGGCTTTGTGTTCATGGTACAATGATTTCTGCATATAGCATTGTCTACACAAAGTCTTGAATTTTGCCATTTACGTTCAAGTTTACGTTTTAGGCGTTTAGCTTCATGGAGCTCCTCCGTGTATCATGGACAAGATGGTCACAGCGTGATGGTTTTAGACTGGAGAGGAGAATGTTTGTATATCAAAACAGACAGTTCAGTGTATTAATTCCTAGTAATTGCATAAAACTTTAGGATGGTTTACATCATGTTTGCGAAATTGAGACAGCCATCCTTGAAAAGCACTTTTCATCTCAAATGAGACTACATGATAGTACAACTATGTTTACTTATGAAGCAAAGCGTTGGATTTAATATTGTCGAACATTAAACAGCGTATAATTGTTATGATTTTATTTTCAGATTCGCTCTCCGTTTTATACAGAAACTAATAACATTGCGATAAAGAAATTTCATGATGTTTTAACAGCAATGTTTGGCCCCAATCCGTGTACAAAAACGATGAAACGAAAAGAACAAATATGGTTCGGCTGAAAAAATATTGAAAACCCAACCATGAGACTCTTTAGTGGTTTTTAAACCTTCCATTATTAAACATAGTGTTTATCTCTTTTTTCTGGTCCTTTTGGGATCAATTGTTCCAGCACCTTAATTGTTTAAAGTTAGAATACTGCGTAAGCTTCAGCTACTGGTCATTGGGGAGGTTGCAGTTTTCCATATAACTCCTTAACATCGTCCTTCAAACATTATTCAATTTGGTTGTATGAATATTTTTTTACGCATTTTGCGCTTATTCAGATTAAACATCATGTGAATGAATTTAAAATTGTGACACTCTCGTATTTCTAAACCTTTGGATACCATCTCCCCTAAACCACCACGGCAAAGTTCTTTAATATCATGATCTTGTAAATTTTCATTATATACTTTATGAAAGATTTTCTCTAACAGAAGGTTTTGCCTTAGTTCTAAAAAACATCTGATCGATTACTTTATGGAAATAAGTGTGAATTTTATATTTGATGGACTTATACAAACTTACTTTATGCTTAATAATCTTTTCTTAAGCTTAATCAAACTTAACTTGTCGCATTTTAAATTTTGCTGTTTTTAACGTTCATTTAGCATTTTGTTTTTACTTTTTTAGAATAAATTGAAGCGAAACGATACATGCATGTGAAGGATGAAAATTAATAAAAGTGAGTTTTTATAAGCACAGAAGAAAAAGGAAATCATTAATATAAAATAATTAAAATATAAAAGACAAACAGTCTTAAATCAGAGAACATTTCAAAGAAATAATTGCGTAAAGCTATATCAGTTTATTATCCTGAAAACAATAACGAAGAAAAGGTCTTCAAACTGACAAAGTCCAAACATAAAGCAAAATATTAGTTCATTAGATACGAGTATATACCTTCTTTGTTGATCTTTGTTTTCATATTCAATACGTTATAAAACTCATCCGAACTTACATTTAAATTATCCGGTTATTGCATGGGTTGTTTCCTGTTTAAGACTTTGAAATTTTTTAAACACATCTATAGAAATCATTAGCCACGCTACCCGCAACATAAATATTTCTTATAATACAAATAGGAATGTTTGTTTGAATATAAATTTAGTCAGTTTATATATTTACCAATTTAGTTCCTAGATTTGTTACTCTACATCTCAGACGAGCAGTTTCTCCTTCATGGACGGTAATATTTGTGGGGACCGGTAGAAACTTTGGAATGGTTGTTTGAAATGGGTAAAACTTCTCCGTCGAATCTGAAATTGTAAAATTGTCTAAGAAATAACATATTCAACTGCTTGGCATTCTTTTGATCCTTATTGTTCTTTTTGTTCTTTTTAAAACTATAGCAGGAATTCAGTTAGTCAAAGTTGAAGGTACTTGCCTAAAAACTTTATTTCTTCTTCCAAACCGGAGGAACGCTATGGAATTGACTCATATTTTACAAATTGATAGGCTAAAAAAAATGTAAAAAACATATCGAGATCGAAAATGTCAAATAAATCGATGACTTCGACTTACCTATGATAAATTTTACTCGAATTATTCTTAACAGTCGACGTAAGAACTAAACTTCAACACATCGATAAGATTGAAAGATGAATATTAGACTGATATATAGTTTTAAAAAAGAATGCATAAGGGAAAAAAATCGTGATTTTCATTTAACTTCAGCACATTGAGATAATCACTGATCGGAGTTTGACACATAGAAAGTAATGACCACCTTATTGTGCTATTGGTCTTAACGAGACGAAATTCAAGACGTATTGTAAGCATTTCATATTCCATTTTATACTTCTACTGAAATAATGATACTTCACGTTTAATAAGAACGTTAACTTGAAATTAAAATTTTCCTTCTAGATGAAAATTCGTTTTAGCTAACTGGCTAAACTGACTTTGCATCAATATAGATAAATATAGAATCCCTAAAGAAAGCCCAACACGGCAAAATTGAAAATGTTGCAGGCTCGGTTTGATTGAGCCTGTTCATGGACGGTACTGGAAAGTGCAAGTTACCGTCCACGCCCCCTAGCACCGGCTTAAGCAGAATTCAACATTTAAACGTGAAATAGTAAAATTTTGAATTTAGAAACATCCGCAGATGTGTTCATACGGCGTTTATCATGGAACCTTCAATGTGACACTTCCGTGCCATTCCATGAAAAGCGGCGTATGGTCCCCAAGTAATAAAAAGCGTGTGCCCTAAACGAGAAAACAATGGGCGGAACTAAATAAAATGGAATTTTGAAAGGGGATCAGAGGTTATGACGCCTGCGTATCACAGATAAGACGTCAAAAGACAAATTTAAAAAGCAGGCAACATATCCTAAGGGTGATTCAACATTATTCAAGTAGGAATATTGGAACCACCCAAGTGGAAAATGCCGAAAAGTTGAAACTAAAAATACCACAAGCACAACAATAATGTCGTGCTGAACGATCTTCAAGGATCGAAAATATAACATCATTGATTAAATGTACGGGGAGACTTTTTACAGCCGCCACACGGCACAAATAACACGGATGTGATCATAATATAGATAAATATAGAATCCCTAAAGAAAGCCCAACACGGCAAAATTGAAAATGTCAAAACTGTCAACATAACATCGTGGCCAATATCGAAATTAACCTTGAAGAAACTGAGGTTGATAAGGACACTTAGATTGATTTTTTTACTAAATAACAGACTATGTAATTTGCAAGTCATTAATTTAATGTAACGATCCGTTACATCGTATTTGAACTGTCCGGTCTGTCTAGGAATGTCTAGTAATGTTAAAAAAACAAATATTCCGGTATGTCTAACAGGGGGCAGATTAACCAAACATTTAAACAAAAAAATTATGACTGCTTATTATAGGTAAGCGTAGTATAAGTATTAAGTAACCAATTTAATAGCGTAAACGGATTAAGTGTTTGAAATTATTTTTTAAAAAATGTCCATTTACTAGATAGATTAAAATAAGCGATTTACTAAAGTTACATGTTTTTAATTTATCAAGATTCATTTGAAATATTGCAATTCTATTAGACAAAAAGTAATTTAAAACGCCTAACATATTAAGTCACTTACAAGGTATTTGTTCGTTAAATATACAATTGGCTTGTTTCTTGAATATGCATTTTGGGTATATTTTTTAAATATCTCGTTTAACATAAATACATGTAGACTATAGTGATTGTCTATGTCTTTTATGGCAAACTAATTAAAGATTGCTTTTTTCCTTTAACTGTTACAATGTGACACCGAATCGTTATTTCATATCCTTTTGAATGAATGCTATGTAATTTTATGACAAATATATATGTGTGATAACTGTTGAATATGTAAGACATTGATGGTTTAATGAACCCCATGTATATTGAATATTTTGTTACTGTAGTTTAACATTTTAATAAAAATTTTAAAATAGCTCATATTTGTTGCCAAAATAGCCAATGAATAATTCTCTAAAATAATACTTTTTTGACAGAAAACGACAAATAAATACATTTTGTCGATAACATAATCTTTCAATTTATAAACATGTATATCCACAAAAATATTTTACACAATTTAACATAATGACAATAGCTTCAATGAAACGTTTACCTAAGATTATGAATTCAAACTGTTATAATTTTCAATGATTAATTTATCAATTAATGTATTTATCATTTCATACTAAATAAATTATTTTTTTATGTTTCCTATTATTTTTAATCGAATGAATATATATATAACGATATTTTGATGTTAACAATAGAAACAGTGAAACTGTGTCATACTCAACTATTTAATATTCAAATTTATATTTGAAATGCATTCATAGTTGTTATGCATTCACTATTTTTTGTTTATGTGAAATGTTATTAATAACTACGTGTTTTGAAAAGAAAGATTGATATATTTTATCTAAGAACATTTGTACCTTTTCGGATAAAGACAACAAAAAAAGCAACAACATTTCCCTGTATTTAATATAATCATATTGGCGAAATACGTATACCTACACTTTTGTTCAGTTTAGGAAGATTGTCAATATAGTAACTAGATATAAAGTTTGTAGTAAACTTATTGTAGTGTATTATATTATATTGGAAATAAAACTGCAACTATTCAGTTGCTGGCTAAACTAATTCGTATTAACATTTAAGAACAAAAGGACAAAGACTGAGGATAAGATTAAAGATATACAGTGTCAATAGAACAAATGCTCTTATGAAATAATTTACATAAATATTTTCAATACATAATTGTTATAAAACACCACCGTTATCTAAACTCAAAAAGGTTATTTGAAGCTGAAAACTCATGGTTAACATGGTTGCCGCAAAAATGATCCTTTGCTACAGACCCAAGAGGGAATAGATATGCACTGTCTTAATAGCCTAAAATGATATAATATCTTTGGAACACACAAAAAAACTATGGCTAAATAAGCACGGGTTGGAACAGTTAACCACATTTAACGCAGTCCGACTTTTACGGCACTTTGGTCTGTCCGACCAAAGCGGCGTAAAAGGTTTAATTAAGTACGAAGTTAAAGATATTAGCTCATAATTGTACAAATGAATTTGTTTAAGAGTCATTAGCTCTTTTTATTCAGTTTTGGATGAAGAACTAAGCCTGAAATGCACGGTCATTTGATTTGATCTTGTAATGAAGCGTCAAGTACTAAAACTAAACTATGTCATTCAACATCTGTTTATATAGTGCACATTGAGTAATAATACATCCAATTTTACATGTGATTTACTCGTACACAACAAAAAGATATTTGGTTATTTATTTTCTTGACATAAATACACCTCATAAAATTTCCCCTTTTTATCAACGAATAAAAATGCCTAATGTTTTACAACAGGGTAATGGACTATTTATAATACAATTATAGTTTAGCAACCACTGTATCTAATATGACAATAAACAAATCTATAAACGAATCTATACATCAAAATATCAAGACGCTGTGTGCTAAATTATCAAACTCTGATCTACTATTAAGGGATTTGTTCAAAATACATTTTTGTGGTCAGACAGTAAAAATAAGTCAATAATATTTAATCACTTTGTTAAACAAATTTAAATACTGCATAGTCATAACTTGCAAACTATCTAAAGTAGTTAATCATGAGACAGTTGACAGGTACGATGCAGTTTTTATTACGAAATTGCAGCTGCATACTAGATATGTAGATATGTGCAGTGCAATTAAAATAACATCAACATATAAATTAAATGAAAAATTACAATCTCATTCATGTCTTTCCAACCACATTTTATGGCCTGTTTCATTTCATGATACTTTGAATTGAGTTTGGCAGATTTTATGATTATGATACTAATGAAATATTGCATCTCTACCCATAAAATCAATAAATTGTACAAATACTGTATTTTTGTTAATGGAAACATTAATTTTTATCGAAAGTTAGGTATTTATCTTACTTTCTTTTCATCATGCCTAAACAAGTTAAAATTCAAAACATTGAAAAAAGCTTGTCATTCGATTTTTTAAAATAAAATATCAATCTATATATTATAGATTCCAAAATAAAATTTCATGAAGAGAATGTATTTGCTGTGTCTGAATGAGTTTTATTAGAATGTTATTAATATGTCAACTATAGTATAAAATTAAATTAAATTTCCTCCCTAGATATTTAATGATGCAACCAGAAAAAATCTTTTTAATCTTATTGTTTTCATAGAATATGTGGCATTAATTTTTAGGGATGTTAAGTTTTAAACATATCGTTCCTTTTAACATGATTTATATTTGCTCTTATCAATCGTAATTTTTACATGATTTATATTTGCTCTTATCAATCGTAATTTTTACATGATTTATATTTGCTCTTATCAATCGTAATTTTTACATGATTTATGTTTGCTCTTATCAATCGTAATTTTTATATGATTTATATTTGCTCTTATCAATCGTAATTTTTACATGATTTATATTTGCTCTTATCAATCGTAATTTTTACATGATTTATGTTTGCTCTTATCAATCGTAATTTTTACATGATTTATATTTGCTCTTATCAATCGTAATTTTTACATGATTTATGTTTGCTCTTATCAATCGTAATTTTTACATCATTTGTACATTGTATTCGTTCTTATCGATTGTAAGACATAATGCGCAAATATTCAACACAAGCTGTGACTTGAACGTATACTCTTTGAGAAGTTTTTTCGGCCTTTTCACATGAAAACATACGTTTGATGGAAAGAGATTAAATGGGGATTAATTGTCTTAAATGAAATACAATATGAACGTACGAAATGTTCTTGATTATAGCTGTTGAACTTTTATTTCAATAATTCAAGTAACTAAGTGTTAATTTTGCAAACCAAAAAGAAAACATGATAATAAGATACATTTGTATTTCTTTAAAAAAGCAAAAAAAAAACAAAAAAAAAAAACAGGCACTGTTGAAACAATATACAGCTTACAGTTAGCTGTATTTGTTAGTTGACAACGTATACAACTGCTAAGCTGTTATTTGTAGTTGTTGTCGTGGTCGTAGTTGTCGATCAAGTATTTTAAGTCGCAGTCGTGTTCGTTGTCGTCGCAGACTACGACTTGTAGTCATAATAGTGGAAGTCGAAGTTGTTTTTTGTTGTTGTAATCGTGCTCGAAAAAGTCGTGGTCAAAGCTGGACTTGTAGACGTCTAAGTCGTAGTCGCCAACGGATACGTCCGCGTACCCGTGGCGAAAAAAGGACGGTCACTATATTGACCAGCTGACAAAAATAAGTTATATACAATGTTATGCAGCACATTGATGTACAACTGACATTAAGCTGTATTCGGTGTAAGCTTTATCAAATGAAAAGGGTTACAGCCATGGTATACAGCGCACGCCTACACTATTTACGCCGTAAGCTGTATACGATGCAACAAAGCATAACATTTTTACAAAATATATTATTGCAACATAAGTATAAGTTTTTGATACACACTGTATCGATGTTAAACAGTTAAGCCAACCAAACTGAAGTTCATTTATTCATTCAAAAATTTATTGATGTTTACCAGTGTGAAAAAGTACCACTCGATGCTTTTTGGGGTTTTCCTTTACATAAATGAAAAGCATAGAATACATTTTATTTAATCTTTTTATTACATAAGTCGGCATAAATTTTATTCATCAGAACAGTTTTCAGTTAAAAATGCTATGTCTTAAATGGATGATACGTTGAAAGATTGAAAATTTCAACGTGGTCACACAGTTACACCGAAAATGAATGCAGAAAAATTATTAAAACCTTTGAAACGAAAACTTACTTTAAATCATCAAGTCGCGCCTATTTAGTTTAAAGAGAAAAGAAATCAAATATCACTTCCCGGCTATACGGAAAAAAACACTCTTTTTACCTTTTTGCAACCTATTTATGTAAAAAAATCATAGAAACTTTTAATCCACTATATTAACTGTTTGACTTTTCATCGATGTTGAAAAATTATGCTAAAATTAAATTATTAGTAAAGTTTACAAATATAGATGTAGGCGTTAAGTTTTCTTTTATAATCATGCACAGATCAATCGTGATCCTTTATGTACTTGACGAATACTTTTATTGTAACACTTGATGCGAGATAAAGAAAAAAGTAATACCAATCCTTATAATGAGTAAAGTATAAAAACAGTATGATATTATATAAAGTATGACTCAGCAAAATGATGACAAAATAATTGACACAAATTATAGTCATTGTTTCGTTAAGATCCTATTTTATATATATAACAAGGTAAAAAAGACATTTCTACTCTTGGTAATTTCTCGTGACTAGTTTATTTTATTTAACTGACTAAATACATGTTTTCTATTTCTAAACTGAAGGAAATGATGACAGATTTGTATTTCAAATAAAAATTTGTGTTTCTAATAAATAAACAACTATTGACTTAAGCACTGAATTTAAATATATTTTTCTATTTAGTCCAAGTGTAATATTTATATTTTAATATGATTTTATTAATGATTTTTTTCAACTATTACACGAGTGGGTAAGGTTTAAAGAATAAACTTATTTTATGTATTCATTAAGCCTTTAAGCAAATTTGAATATACTAATCTTGATATATAAATTAGTTCAATTATGGATTGACTGTTGATGATTTAAAGAAAAACGCAATTTTGAAATTTTTTAACATAATTCGCTATTAATCATCGTCTTTAAAGTACAAGAATGAAGTACATGTGTTTACTGTCATTCAAATTTTATATTACTCTATAATCGTTAACAAATAGCTATTTGTATGGCGTAAATATGTTTTCCTCTTTTTTTTTATTTCAGATTGCATTGGAAGGATTAATATGAAATGCAATGCAATAAAATACAGACTAAAATAGACTCTTTAATTAATTACCTTTTTAATGTTTATATAATACTTAATGCAATAGATTCTGTATGAAATAAATGATTGAAATTTATCTATCCAACAAGGTACGTAATGTAACGAATACGCAAATCATTAAGAAACATTAGGTAATGATTTTCACAGGAAGAACGTTTTGTTATGTTAGTTTCAATTGTTTATACTTTTCAGTATTACTTTAATTACTACTATTTTTTTTGGTTTCTTTGCACTATAGTTTATGGCATATTTAAATGAATCTTTGCTAATGTTAAGTGTGTTTGTCAAAATTTTTATATTAAAATCATTAAGCTCTCAGTATCAATCTATTTAAATAAAAAAACATAATAAAACGATTGCAAATACTTACCGACTGTACATGTCGAAAGAAGACATATAACACACAATATCCTTAGGAAACGACACATTTTAAATTCCTTTATCTGACAGCACACTTCTCATATTCCATATTTACATGACCGTCTTAGTTTCCAAACATTCATCTAAATATATCATACTTAAACAAATCATTTTATTAAGAGCGTTTCTTTTTTTATTCAGATGTATGTGTAACCATGTACGACAGATACTGTACTCTGCCTGACTGACGTTGAAATAACATATTTGCCTAAATAGTACATTCATTAAAGCCTACACAACATTCCTGTTTAAGATATTAGTAACCGAATAAAATCATCGATTTAATACTTTACTGATTAGGCGTTTGTATATCATTAGTTAAAGTTTAGTATTGCAATAAATTGTAACTGATATATGCGGAAGGATATTAAATAAGCCAACGAAGATACTCCTTCATTTGAGTAAAGAAATGTATTTTAATTAGCGTATAGGCAATTATAATGCTTAAGAATAAATGCATTATATAGGATGACAGAGTCAAAGCTATAGTTCAATAATCAAATTAGGAGATGATGTATTTGTATTTATTCTATACTTTATTATATTTTTTGAATGTCATCATGATATGTAGTAAATTTAGGGTCTGAGAAAATATCATAACGAGATGAAACTCGACTTAATATTTTATTAATGATTTATTTGAACGTCATTGAAGTGTACAATTTTGCATGAATTTGTATAAATTTAATTTATGAATTTGTCTTTCTTGAATATATACTTAAAAGTCAACAGAAAAAAATCATGCTGACAATAGATATTAACCAAACTCTTAAGAGCAAATAGTTCATGCCATCAATAATTTAATTTGGTTTAAATTGATCAATTTGATTTATGCGTCTAAACAACATTTTTTTCACCCAAAACATTAAAAATATTGGAGTGTCGTTAGAAAATTAGAACACTATTTTATTCATTTTTGTCTTAAGTCCCAAGTAAAATTGCGAGTGCATGTAACAGTCGTAATTTTCTAAAAGTCCAGAAAACGAATAGTACAACGAAAAAGGTATATATTTTGTGAAAATTAATAAGGGCTATTATAGTTTTGAACAGCTGTTAAATATACATTAAAAACTGAAAATGAAACATTATTAAGACAAAGTGCGAATAAGTTATAACAAAAAATCGATACTTATTTTTGAATTACAGGATGAATTGTTACCACTTTTAATAAGAGGCATATATTTGACAGAAATTGGTATATAATTACCACGATTTATTTAGAGAGTTGGGAGTGAAACCGAAATTTTAAAGGTCATATGGCAACATTCCCTCTTTTGCAGAGGAGAAAAATCTCAGGCATTATTTCAGGCACGAACGAGCGCATGTGTACGACCACCGGCCTACCGTAGTATGTCTGGATAACATCTTCACATGAACAAAAACCAAAGTACCTGATGGTATTCTAACCCAAAGCTGTGAGGAGCAAGTGACTTAAATCAGCGACGACTCGACCACATAATCCCAGAAATGAACACTTCAGCAGGAAAATATGCTTCTATTCATTTGATTTTCTTATGTAACTTCAGGTGCCATTAACTATAACGCAAACAGTGTATATGTGGCCAATTCCAATGAATATTTATAAACGACTTTCACGCAAAAACATGGAAAATTCCTTTAAAATTAGAGCAACGCTCTCAGCTTTTCGTCTCTGAGCAATGAATCATGTCAGATATATTACTAATTATAACGTCATCTATTGCTTTGAAGCATTCATATGTTGCTAAGAATTATAATCGTCTAGATTTTATTTACCAAAGTGTAACGATATGATAAATCCAGGAGCGTTACTTCAATGAAAAAGTTTTCTCAAAAAATAATGTTTTCATTACGATATAAAAAAAGATTTTCCTTTGCAATAAAATATCATTATGGGCGGCTCTGATTTCTAGGTTGCATGTCTGGCGCTAATTGGAAACATGCACACAAAAAATAATTTAAAAAAATGTTTGATGGAAATGCGGAAGACAGAAGTATTTATTTAGTATTTAGTCAATGATTTGTATGTACTGTTTAATTGTTAAAGTGTTATACAAATGTCATTTTGGTCGTTTTTTTATTTTATTATCTATTTATTAATTTTTTAATTTGTTTATTTTTTGTTCAAGTTTAATCTGAAATACTTGGTCTTAATACAAATACCACATCGTCCAGTTTTCTAGTTTCCTTGCAATTAAAATCTTTCGCCTACGTACTCTTTTTTTTATGATTTAAATCTTTCGTACACTATTACCCTTTTCTGATATTAAATGAAATATTTCGTACTCTTTCCTTTTTCTTATATTAATTTCTTTCTGTCGTACTTCTTACCTATTTCTGATGATTATTTCTTTATTATAGCAATTACGACATTAATGGTGAATTAATATGTAATTCTGTTCTTATGTTTCATTATTGATATAAAATGTCTACTTAAGTTGGCCATATTAATTTCAATGATTAAAAGGTACAATCCGTTGTTTTTTTCTTTCAACCTATTTTATTACAGTATTAATTACTTTCTATTTATTAAGACAAGAAGGTCATGTAAAAAAATTACAATATGATTTGCATAACTTTTAAAGTCAACCATGACTAAAAAATTTATAACATTGATAACGAAATTTATATACATTGTATTATCTATCATTATATTACTATTAAAGCTGCATGCCTCCAGATGAGCGAAAATATTTCAATAAAAACAAATTTGAGAAAAATGTACTAAGACTTTAGGAAAAGTTAAATTATTCAAGATTCAAGTAATAATTTACATGTTATGTGCGATTAATGACTTATTTTTCAGTATTTACAATTATATTTCTACTACGTTACAAACGCAGTAAGGGCAATTTTTGCATATTTTGTCCTCTTTTTCATAATTTACGTGGGCTGTAAGTGCCATTGATAATTTACGAATTGCTTCCTTTTGGTTATTTCACTAAATACTACTTTTAAACACATTTTCAAAATTTTCATGAAAGTTAGCATGAATCTGGAGGCGTGCTGCTTTAAGCAGGAACTGGCTTTGTATACCTTCTAGACTTTTTTTCTTAAAACATCCAGATATCAGATCTGAAAGTTTTCAAAGCCTTATGTCCTAATGATATATTTATTAAATCTCAATATGAAACTAAATAATATTTCAAATGAAAACTTTATTTCTTTGAAAGTAATCTATTACCGATTTGACTTAAAATATACTTTTAACATTTTCCATTTTTGTGAAGGAAGTCTAACAATTTTACTTAATATATAGTCTTAGTGTAAGATCATTGACGGTACAGAATGGTATAATTAAAAGTATTTTCATATCTGCCCAAATCGATGTGCAGTTTGACACTGCAAAGATAATCAATAAAAAATAAGATTTCAAATTTGTTTTTTCTATGCAAGCAATTTATTTCCAATTAAACTTACAAAACGGTATTCTGCGAATTCAGTTTTTGTTAAATGAAAATTGGCAATTTTACTGATATAGCATTTAGATAGGATCTCTGACGCAGGAATGACATAATTTTGAGTATTTGCACATTTGCCCAAAATCGGCATGCAGTTTAAAACTGCAAAACTAATACACAAATTAAGAAAAAAATATTTTGTCAACCCAAATTCAAACTAAATTTACAGTTTGGATCATTTTTGATAAATTTGTCATTCAAATCATGAAATCATATGAATGCCAAGTTTATTTAGCATTAAAGTCTTTTTACTTGAATACCAAAGTTACCTTAAAGTAGACGTCATATTTGTTTACGTCTTTAAAATATACGAGGTACACACGTTGTTTATATTATTGTAAAATTAAGTTAAAAATATTAGCAAATAAATATAATAATTAAGCCCTGTGAAATATATTTTTCTTTTTTTTTTGGGACAAGGGGGGTGCCTTCATTGAATGCCGCCCCTCCTTGTTGATATTCCGTTTTACTTTTTTACGAAAAGTAATCCTTGCAAGTCTAGCTGCTTTGATCTTTACGCAGTAGACCATACGCTTTAGGAGTCTAATAGAAATACTTTTATTTTGCACATTAAACATTGTTTTTAATACCCTGTAGCGTAATTATAGCATTCCATGCAATTATAACCTGCAAATAAAACATTGGCTCCAACCAATTTACAAATCATATAAGTAGTTTAACATTTTGTATAATGTAGTTTAAATCCGCCACTACATAATTATTGGCGACATGCACTATAGAATTCGCCGAATAACATGACTTGAGAAGATATTTCATGGATTTAATAGCTTCATTTCCATGGTGGGTCTGCCTTTTTATTCGCATTTTGAAACATGGAAAAGTCATTTTGCTCATGTTTGAATCTAAAATTATTTCATTCGAAATTTCTTAATTAAATGATACTTGATGCGAGAAACAGAATAAAAAACAAACATATTAATTTATGTATTTTTCCCATGTTTGAAAACATTATATTAAAGTTCTACCTTTTTGAAATTTTTTAAAAATTCATCTTAAATTTATAAACTGATAATCATATATTTTTTCAAAAAGTAAGGTGCTAACTCTCATATATGTTTATCATCCTGGCTTCAACAAAAGAACCGGTACCGACGCATACTTACAAGTGCAACATCTGATTTATAGCTTTTCTAATAAATGAGGTAACTATTGACATCTTTTGTGCAAAGATATTTATCATGATTAACTACTTTTGCACAATTTCAAGTGGTGAAAAGTGTAATAATTATTGGACCTGTTTCCTATTGCACTTTAGGTAAGTAACGGAATTTCGAGATACTTTTCAGTTACAGATTTCAGATAATGATATTGAATTCATAGAACATGAAAATAATTTCAGATAAAAATGAACTTATTTCCTTTAGAAACCGATTGAGGTGAAAGATGCGCCTTCGTTTCAATCAAAATGGTTAATTGACATGAACCATTATTTCATTTATATGTTCTGTTTATGAAACAAAGTAAATGATTTTACGTATTGGGCCAATTTAGTCCACTAAGGTTATATAAACTAGGGTGAATATCTTTTTAAAGCTTTTCTTCTTTTGAGATAAACACTAAGTAGTTAATTAATAGATAACGCAGTTTATGTAGTGTTTTAAGTTTTAAAACTTCGTATCATCTTAAAAGAAATTCACATAAAAGTTATACGCAATGTTTTATTGCAAAAAAAAGTTTTGATAAAAAAGTTTTGCAATGCAGATCGGGTAAAGATGATTATGTTTCTATGACAACGATACACTAAAACATTTGTGTGTATGAGAACGCTAACATTTCATGACAATTAATTAGTATCGTGTTTTTATTTATATATCATTATTTCTTTAATACCCCAATATAAACAGACTTAAAAACAAATATTAACACCATTTGCCATACAAATCTGATATAAAATTTCTAGAATATAAACAAAAACTAAAAGATTTAAAAGGAACTAAAAATATCAATATCTGTGTCCATCTATGGTGTGTATAATTTTAAACATGACATTTCTACTTTGTATGAAATTAAAACATATTTATTTTGTATTTACAAAGAGACTGTGTAGCAAATATAAATATTTTGTAATATCAAATTTGTGCATAGTATACATCTATTCATTTTTTCTTGATATAATAGTATATGATACTTATATCGCATGACTGTTGCGGTAATAATGTTCGCTAGTATCAACTGTTATACTATAAAAATATGTACTTAAAACACTGATTGTTGTTGTAATAGTAAACAATTGTGTGCTTATAGTACTTAAAATATTATGAATTTAAAGTAGCACTTTATTCAGACAATGTCAATTTTACCAACCATAATTATCATTCATTTCTGTTATATTTTTGAAATAATTCTTGTTGTTATATAAAGTTAAGTAAGCATTTACAAAATAATGTTAATCATCTGATCTGCTAAAATTGTACAACTTTTTTATACCGTAGTGTGGCTTTATCAAAATATTCTTGTATAAAATCTACTTTTGCGCGATATTCATGAATCACCTATGGTGAAAATTTAGAAAAGTTGTAAACAAATTTTACGACAAGCTCTAGAAAAATAGATACAGATGTAAATAATGTTAATAGCTTAAGTATCAATTAGTTGTATAGGGTAACAATGACACCAATCAAGATGACTACGAATTAAACATGCAATTTACTGTATACGTCAATCCGACAAATATCATTTTCGATAATCATTTAACTGAAAATTTAGGATAAAATATATGTCAGTTAAGAATAATGTTATTTCATTAAATGCCGTTCACTTTCGATAGATTTTTATTTGATGTAAAATATATGTAAAAACCTATCCCACAAAAAGATATATTTATGCTAGCCTTATATAAAAATCAATCAGTTACATCTTCTTGTATTGATTATTGATAAAATTTTGATTCATGTCAGCCAAAATTATTAAATTTATATGAATACTTAGTCCAATTGAATGCGAAGTATTTTTACTTTTATATTGTAATACTTTTCGTGTATTAAGAACATCATTTGTTGCGTATTTAACTACGAAGGCTTACTGCTATGTTATTATGGAATGTTGAATTTAAATAGTGTTTGTGCTTAGTACAAAAAGGTGACGCGAACAATAACTGCCGTACTTCAATAAAATGTACATTTACATAATTATGTTGTAAAAATTCTGAAAAAGAAGAGATTTCACTTCATTTTTGCATTAAAAACTAAATTTATTAAGAACTTTCCTTACCAGCTTTCCTTGCAATCAAAAGAACACATAAGCTAACGCGACAAAAATATTCCAACATGATATTAGTTTAACTTAAAAATACTATGTAACACGAAAAGGAACATAATTCACAGAGCCACTATACTCAGCAAAGTAATCCGTAAACATGTTTAACAAAATCTATATTCATAAATTGGTCCAATAAGTAAAACACGTTTATCTGTCTTTTCACGGAATATATTTTTGCCATGCTTGACTAATGTTTAACCATTTTACATCGAAGCAATCATAATTCATACATTCCTTCAATAACTTCAATAACTTACTAGGCCAACATGAAAAACATTTTGAATACTGGTTGGTTATTTCTATACTTTAGATGTATTAACTTAACTGATATGTAAATGCGCTACATGAAACGAATTATTGCAGTTAAGAATCAAAAGCTCTCATACAAGCAAAACATCAGACAAACTGACGATATATTTGATACAAATTTTCAACGTCCAATGAAAGTGAGAACAGAACCAAACCAGCGTGGGCGCTGTAATAAAATTATTGCCACAGAGAGTAGGCAGGTAATCTTTTGGGTAGAAATCATGGTGAAGTATACCAAATACAGTAAATGTGTCTTTTATAATTAGACAAATTATAATTACGTTTACTCAAATGTTTGTCATTAAAAGCTAAACTATCTATTTTATAGAAACCAAAGAAGCGTACTTAACCCTTTCCCCCATGAGCATATTGTGAAAAATGGCAATTTTCACTGAAAAGCCTCCTGTTACAAGTTCAAACTGCTATGAAACTATGAAAAATGCTTCAATACTAATCAAACTTGGCACAAATGTTGATTGGACCATTGCCTTTGTAACGACATGCTCAGTCTTAAATTTCCTGTTACCATGGCAACGAGGGGACATCTCAAATTTGCCAAAAATCACTATTTTGCCTCGATTTTTTCCATCAAAATTTATTTCAAAGTGCTGCAAGGAATTGAGATAGAGTCAAAGGCTTTTCAGCGTTGGTTACACGTTACCTTATGATCGACCTGGGGTCATTTTAAGCCTCTCACAAGTCCAAAATTTTCTTGGCGATCAGGGGGACTCCGCCCCCTTCAAACCCCCCAAACAGAAGGGGGCACATCCCCCTTCTGGCAACCCCCTGATGTATCTTTTGGATGGGGGGCGGCGCCGAAAAAGTGCTCACTTTTTTTAGCAACATTTCTCAAACGAAAACATGTGTTTGGGGCCCAAATAGGACATTTTTTCACTATTTCAGGCCTAAAAAGGGGGGGGGGTCGAAAGTGCGTTGTTTCGCGTATATATGAGGTAAAGGGTTAACAAAAATGATGAAAAACTTTGGAATCACCCAAAATCTAGTTTTTCCATGTTAACATGTGGTCTTTTACCTAATTTTGGTGAAAAATTGTTGTTTTGTAACATTTATAATTTTTTTAGTTAACCCTTTCCCCCATGAGCATATTGTGAAAAATGGCCATTTTCACTGAAAAGCCTCCTCTTACAACGTAATGATAGAAACTTATTGATTAATCATTATCATGAGCAAATATGACCCAGATATATTGTAGAAACCATTTTAAGGCATTTCGAAATATATAAATGATTATTAAAAAAATGAAAATGAAAAATGAAATACTTTCAATGTGACTGATTAAAATATGGAACACTTTGAGCACCGGGTAAAAGCGGGACTAGACGTGACCCATCTAAAGAGATTTCACGCGAGTATGTCCATAAGTTATTTTTGTGTAAGTCCTTCTGGTATTGACACCGCTTTGTTATTAAAATCTCTAAGATACTGCACTTCATATAAATAAATAATAAATTGTCTATGATATGAAAATACCTATGTTATAATCTCAATGATATTTCAGAGTAAGGTCTGGTAAAACGTTTTATATTTTTTACAATAATATACACGCTTCATAGCCATCGACTAATTGCTACAGCAAAAACTTATCAACAACGCTAACGATTCAGCTACCTGCAAAGATTACTTTTAGGCACATACTAGTAGATATTTTAATTACACCGTTGGATCATTTCAACACTGGCGTAATTCACATTTGTTGTAAAATCTGGTCCAACTTGCTGAAAACTGAAAATACTTGAAGAACCATATGATGCCTATTTGTGACCTATATGACTCATGTAATTCTAATACATGAGGACAATTTGTATCCTCATGGTATGGTATGAAAACAATATTAAAGCGATTCATCATAATGTAGGAAATGCTAGTGGACGTTATAAATAATTAACTATTGATTTTCTGATGTTTTCGATGATAACTTACTTTTAATACTAAGAGAATATCCCAAGCATATGTAAAATTTTGCATTTTATGAATCGTAATGCAACCGCGCGAAAAAAACATATGTTTGAAAGGTCACGAATTCTTTTCAAGTAGAAAACACACAACATGTTTTATATAAAAGCGCGCCTGTTACTTATGCTGATAATGCGTTTTAAAGAAATAAACTGCAATCGGTCTAAATCATCAAGAATAAAAAAATGAATTTCTTTTATATCAAGATCATCTACAAAATCGTCGAATCTTTTTTCCAACCTTTTTGTAGATTAATCTCAATCGTGCAAACAAACTTTAAATCGTCAAAAAATGCATGGCGGTAAATTGTTCCTTTTTCAATTATTCAGTTTAAGCTCTTAGATGTCGAAAAAGTGCCCCTAAGTTTGTGATTCTAGGAAACTATAAAATGTACATATAAATGTAGATATTAATTTCATAATTTCATGTACGGTTTTAATAAGTTATTGATTGCCTTGATTAAAGGTTAATTGAAAGTATTGCATTTTTACATTGACATAACGTTTTCAAATGGTAGGGACGGATCTCAGCATAGATACATATATGAATATATACACTATTAAAACATATAATATTTATAAGATATAATTAAATTATATGTTTTTCCGAAAGTTAAACGTTGAGGGTTTACCCGCAAGCAATATATTTCAAATGACAATTTTCAAATACGACTATACACATTTAATTTTTGTCCATGTAAACTGACAATTTACTGATTTATTCTACAGATGAAGTGCGATACAATCGCACTGTCACAAAATGGTATACATAAATTAAAGTTATTTTAAATCTTTGCACATTTGTAGACATCGGCGTGCAATCTGGCGTTGCAAAAAATAAATAAACAACATAATGTAAAGATTTTATTGGTACAACTTTTATTTATATCATTCAATTTCATTCACTGTTAAGAGAAATTCTGATAAACGTGTCATGTTTCATTCGAAAAGAAGTAAGTGCCAAGAAATGTATTTGTTTTAAATTTTAATGAAACAGTTACCCTGTAAATACTGACAACATCGTTATATACTGATATGATGAAAGGGACAAAACTATTCCTTAGAATTTTAACAAGGCATAACGTTTTATAAAACAATGAACTATATTTTGCAGTACTGGTCTTAGGATATTGTAAAACCCTTGTAATTAAATGGTATTGAATTCTCATTTGCCCAGGTTTTAGAGATAAAGTCGATAATTCTTCTGTATATCTCACAGTCTCTATCATTATAAATTTAAAACATGGATTCATAAAATGTTAAAATGCAATCCTTTCAAACTGTGTAAAGATTTTTTTCCCAATTTTTATGATCAATACATTTTTTCTTGTGGGACAAAAATAGTTGATTAATCATTTGATGGGGAATCAGTTCACTTACAGTGTATAGAAGGTATATACATGAAACTTAATGATAATCCAAATGAAAACTTTTTACTTTTCTTTGACAGTAATTTATTTCCAATTTTACTAAGATTACTTTTTACATATTGATTTTCCATTTTTGTGAATTAAGTCTAAAAACGTCACTGATATATTCTAAAGATAAGATCACTGACGAAAGAATGGTATAATTCAAAGCATTTTTCACATCTGCTCAAATCGGCGTGCGGTTTGACGCTGCAAAGATAACTAATAAAAAATTAAAAATTTCAAATTTGTTTCTCATAGCAAGCAATTTATTTCCAATTAAACTTACAAAAATAGACTTTGCGTTATCAGTTTTTGTGAAATGAAAACTGACAATTTTTCTGATATAGTTTAAGATAGGATCAGTGGCGCAAGAATGACATTATTTGGAGTATTTTGCACATCTGCCAAATTCGGCATGCAGTGTGACGCTGCAAATATAACAAATAAAGAAAAAAGATATTATGTTCCCTTCTATTTCAAAGTTCACAGTTTAGATCAATTATTATAAATTTGTCATTTTAAACCTGAAATCATATGGGTGCCAAGGTCAACATTAAAGTATTTTTAATGAAAAACACAGAAACCTTAAAATGGACGTCATCATTGTTAGCGTGTTACAATATACATCGTAAATTCATAGGCCTTTTCATTTAAACTACTGTTTAAGTAGTTATTTTTTCCGATGTAAAATCGACGACTAGATTCTTGAATATGAAGCTGCCAACTAACAATTTCATAATTGTTGGTCTTTCAAAGTATGTTTTGATTGACACAATATTTTGGTCAACCGTTTAGTCCAGTACAATGTCTTCTTAATACATTATGCAAAAAAGTAATACATGTATAGTAAAAGCAATACATTTTATAATTGAATTATAATTTAAAGTTAAAATATAAGCAAATATATAAAATAATTACTTTGTGAAATGATTTAATTGTTTTTCAATATATTTTAATGAGATTTTAATTCTTATATATTAAAAATAGAAGTTAAAAAGTTCTTTGCCAGTTATCCTATGTTGCTAGGTTTTGTTGGAAGTTGCGTTCATTGAATGTCATTCCTTGGTAATCTTTGCTGTGATGTTTTTAAACAATAAAATGGTTTTTAAATTGATTTACTTTTTTGTTGCAAGAACATTTCATTCTTTCACAAAAAGTAAACCTTACAAGTCTACTTTGCCTCGCTTCAACTTTACTTTGATCTTTCATTTTGAACATAAAACAGTGTTTTCATACCCCGTAGGATAATTTTAGCATTCCATGCAATTATAACCTGCAATTAAAACATCGGTACCAAACAATTTACAAATCATAAAAGTAGTTTAACATTTTTTGTAATGTAGTTTAAATGTGCCACTACATAATAATTGGCGGAATGCTTATTAAATTCACCGAATAACATGATGTGAGAAGATATTTCATGGTTTAATAGCTCAATTTCCATGGTGGGTCTGCTTTTTTATTCGCATTTTGAAACATCGAAAAGTTATTTTGCAAATGTTTGAACCTTAAATAATTCTATTTGAAATTTCGTATTTAAATGGTACTTGATGCGACAAACAAAATGAAAATTAAACATATTCATTTATGTAGTGTTTCCCATGTTTGAAAACATCATATAAAGATGCTACTTTTTTAAACTATTTATAAACATGTCATGTCTTAAATGTTGAAACTGATAATCAAAAAAAAAAATCACATGAAGATAAGGTGCTAACTCTTTAATTTGTTAATCATCCTTGTTTCAACAAAACAAGAGGTACCGATGCATACTAACAAGTGCAATATCTGATTTATAGCTTTTCTAATAAACGAGGTAACTATTGACATCTTTTGTGCGAAGATATCTATTACAAGAATGATTAACTATTATTGGTGAAAATTGTGATAAATCTTAGACCTGTTTCCTGTTGCACTACAGGTAAGTAACAGAATTTCGAGATACTTTACAGTTACAGATTTCAGATAACTATATTAAATTCATAGAACATGAAAATAATTTCAGATAAAAATAAAATGATTTCCTAAAGAAACCGATTGAGGAGAAAGGTGCATTTAACATTTAAGCCTTAGTTCCAATCAAAAATGGTCAATTGACATGAATCATTATTTCATTCATCTGTTCCATTTAAGAAAAAACTTAATGATTTTACCTATTGGGCCAATTGAGTCCACTAAGGTTATATAAACTGAGGTGAATATCTTTTCAGTGCTTTTCTTCTTTTGAGATAATCAGTAAGTACGTAGTTTGTTAATAGATAACTAAATAATAATTTATTTAGTGATGTAAGTTTAAAATCGTTCGTATCATCTTGAAAGAAATTCACATGAAAGTTAAACTCAATGTTTTATTGCTAGGTAAACTTGAAAAAACATATAAAATGACGTTTTGCAATGCAGATCGGATAAGGATTATTATATTTCTATGACAACAATTCACTTAAACATTTATGTGCATGAGAACGCTTACATTACATGTCAATTAATTGGTTACGTGATTTTATTTATACATCATAATTTCTTTAATGCCACAATAAAAACAGATAGATTAACATCATTTGCTATACACATCTGATATAAAACTTCTTAAGATATGAAAAAACTAAATGATTTAAAAGGAAAGAATATCAATATCAAATATGAGACAGCGTTACCTATTATACCAAATTATGTCATTTGCAATATATTTCATAATACAGCCAAATTTTCTTACATAACATACAAACAGATTAAAGTGACCGGTGTACGCATTTGCGTGGAATACCTGTTTCAATCACACGTTTTGTGAAGCAACATAAATATGGACAATGCCAACACCTTGTCCAATTTGTATCGGTTTAACAAAACCTTTTTGCATAACTTATCTTAAATGTATGTATGAATATTTATTAAATGCTAATCTTTGGTGGGATAGTATTTTGATAAGGATATGTCTGTAAGAATAAGACACATATTGATGCGTGCTTTAATGATAGCTTTTGTACCATTATGATTTCTTATCAGATTCAATAAACGTTAAAAACATTAACAATAATTTTATAATTCAAAACTTATTAACCTTCATGCTGTAAATAATTAGTAATTATATTTTTTACCAAGATATAAGGTGTTAATATTTTAATAAATCAATTTGATAAATCCTTACTCTGACTTTTTATTTGAATTTAGATAGACTTAACCACAAGCATTGGCATGTGATCTGTTGTTAACACATATAATATGTGTGGTGAAATTCCTATTGTAATTCATTAATCTGATAATATTAATTATAAAGTTATAAATGTTATAAATATAAATGCATATGTACTTAATGTACTTATTGTTGTTGAAATAGTAAACATTCAAGTGCTTAAAGTACTTGAACTATTATGATAGTAAAGTCGTTACTGTTAGATAATGTTACTTTACCTACTATAATAACGATAATTTATTTCTGAAATATTTTTGAAATTAGTTAACGTCTTGTTGTTATATTCAGAACATGTGTCTATTGATTTACAAGTAAACAGCAACAAAATAACGTGTTAATCATGTGAAATGCATTTATTTGCAACAATTCCGTTTGTTTAAATAAATAATGCGTCATATAATAGTAGTTATTGTAAGCTCAGCTCACTGAACAATAATTGTTTTACGATCTCTTAAAGTTGCTCTTACAACTTTCTTATACCGGTTTAATTGATTGTACTGTGTCTTTTTCTTATACTTGTATACAATCTCAGTTTGTGCGATATAGGTGAACAACTTGCAGCGATACTATCAGTAAAAAATTAGAAAAAATTTAAACGAATTTTCCGACAAGCTCCAGAAAGTAGATACAGTTGTTAATAATGTTAAATAGCTGAAGTATTCATGTATTTTATAGGGTAACACTGTTACAAATTAAGATACTTACGAATTACAAACGCAATACGTTTACTACCTTCTTTTTTCCGGACTTTAAATTGTTTTAACCTTATATTTACTGTACATGATAATTCTACACTAAAGTTATATTTAATATCATTTTTATTATTTATTCTACTGAGACTCTCGTAATATATCAGTGTATATGTCAGTTTAGAATACTTTTATTTCATTAAATACCGTTCACTTTTGATAGATTTTTATTTGATGTAAAATATATGTAAATACCTATCCCACGTACAAAATGGTATATTCATGCTAGCCATACATTATTATTAAAAATCAATCAGTTATATATTATTGTTTTGATTATTGATAAAATTTTGATTCATGTCAGCCAAAATTAATACACTTATATGAATACTAACTCTCATTAAATGCTAATTATTTGTACTTACAATGTCATTTAATATTGTAATACCTTTCGTGTATTTAAGAAATTATTTGTTGCTTATATAACTATGATAGCTAACAGTTACATTATAATCATATAATGCGGAATTTAAATATTGTAAGTGCTTTATACAGAGAGATCGGGGACTCGGATTATAATTGTTTTACTTTAATAGAACATAGAACATAATCTTTATTTGAGAGGCACAGATTACAAGGTGACAATTTGTAATTACATGTGTACAAATATATATATCAATATTAAATGTTAAATGGGTATCATAATTTAAATTTCATGTGGGGAAAGTGGATATTATCAACATACAAATTTCATAGGTAAATATTATAAGCTTTTAACACAAGTGTTAAATATATATATATATGTCTTTGCAAATTTTGACAATTTAATCTCAAGTTATCTAGAAATCAGGGAAAAATTAACGCACTCGCACGCACAAACAGAAATAATATATTTGTTACGCATATACATAAACACACACGCGCGCGCACGCACGCACGCACGCACGCACGCACACACACACACCTATACATACAGAAGTACTATTTGAAATTTACATGTACGCAATAGGAAAACAGTAAGAACAAAAAAATACAGCATAAAAAGATTTTGCTATCATGGTGCGAAATGAAATCATTTTGCCGTGGGAAAATTACTACTACAACTTTTACTATCCATTTCGTTCGAGCACGAGAATCATGATTTTCATTCATAGCTAATTTTTTAGGGCGTGGTTTAAAAAATTACAATTACATTTACGACATGCGCTTATGAAAAGCGAAAAATACTATATATTTGGATGAAAGATATTTAGTATTAGGTTACCAATTATATAAATAATTCAAAGGAATGACCTAAATGGATTTCCCGATGTAATCGAATTTGATTGGTCATTTATTCACACGTTCAATAAATCAATGTTTATTTCACTTGACCTGGATGCTTACACAAAATAGAGCCGGAAGTGTGCTTAATTTCGTTCGGATGGGATTTTATCAGTGGAATTTTAATGTACTTGTTGAATCGTAAGAAGTGCGCGTACATGGAATTATATACCGGTGAGTGTAATAAGTTATACAAATTGCTTTTGTTATTGTTGCTGTTTTTGACTAAGTTTATGCATACTTTTTTAGCGCCTGCCATGGTATACATATATTACACAGCAAATCAAACTTGCAGTATTTATATTAATAAACAACATTAGGCTTTGATATTTCTAAAGTCTGATGCATAATCATATGAAATTAAGATAATAAACTTTACGATCGCTTAAAAAACTTCAATAGTGAATGCTACGTATTTTGCGAGATTTGTCAGCTGTATTCGGTCATTAGTGGCGAGCAGTTCCTTAAAATTTAAGGATATTTGGATTGTTGTAAAATCTTCGATTTTAAAAGCTTGTTTCGTTTTTCCTTAAAAAAAATGGGGCAGACGAGTAAATAATGAAACTCGTCACCTAGGTCATTTAATGGGCAGAGATTACATTTACGTTGCTCGTCGGGGGATAAATGACTGGCTCCAACGGCCTACTTCAATCGGGAATCTATGGTTGCCCATGCGAAAATGCATAAGGGCAAGTCGGAGAGAATTCGGGAGTATGGAAAAGTATTCCTCAAACAATGTGTTTTCTTTAAATATAATGGTACATTTTGACCTTTGCTTGAAGCCTCAAGTTTCGAGCACCAATCCTGGAAAAACTGGTCAACAAGGGTAGGCTTGACCATCTTATTTTAAAAACTTACAAGTTAGAGAGCGTTGGTTAAGCCAAAGGTAGGAATTTTCCAGTTGAATTCTAGGATTTGTTTAACAAAGGAAGGCCATTTAAATATATGATTTGATTGTAACATATGCAGATAAACAACTAAACGAGTATTTCGAGTTACTGGAAAGAATAAGCTTATTCCAAAAATTTACCATTCGGGACTTAATGATAATTTCAATAGGGGTTAGCGTCCAAGTTCACCCGTATAGCATATATCTAGGAGTACTTTTTCTGGTCTTAGTAATTTTGCGAAGAAAAATTAGTGTGAACTTGCTCTACCATATCCAAGTTTTCGAAGCCCCATATTTCACTTCCGTTATGTTAGTATAGGTAGGACAGTATGATCAAATAATTTTCAACTGCAGGTCAATAGGAAGATCAAGGTTACTGATTCTCATGTACAATAAGTGCATGGCTTTATTAGCTTGCGAAACTACGTGTTTTCTACAAGATAAAAAAAGATCCAGAACTGAGAAAAACAACACCTAGATATTTATTATTCTTTAACTGTTTCAATAGGTTGACCATTTATGTTAAAACTGTATTTACTCGGTTTGTTAGTTCCGAAAACTATCACTTTAGTTTTTGAAAAATTAATTTTTTAACTTCCACTTTTGACAGTAATTATTAAAAGTTATCTAAAACACAGCTGAAAGGTGGACTCATTTTTCCCCAAATATAACCGTATCGTCTGCATAGAGTAATAATAATAGTTTCAAAAAGTGAAGGGCATTATTCACGTGAAAATCAATGATAATACCGTTATTATCTCGACTCAGGACAGAATCTAGGTCGTTCAGGTTATAGGGAGAAGAGGATCGGTGACAAATTTTCCCCTTGTCGTACCCCAGTGAAACTGGTGAAGAAGGCAGAAGTTTGACCATTGGCATTAACACACGATTTAATATCAGAATACATATTCTTAATAACTGTTAGTATTTTGCCCGATATACCAGTAACTGGACAATTTATGCCATAGCCCTGCTCGCCACACTGAGTCGAAGGCAGCTGAGAAATCTATAAAAGAGCATAACAACTTTTTCTTCTCTGACCTTAATTTTTCAATTAGGAAATGGAGGGTAAATATATGGTCACTTGTTGAGTACCCGGATCTGAATCCGGCCTGGTTTTCATTCAAGAGGTTATTATCGGCGAGAAATTCATTTATTCTATTGTTTAGTACGGCTGTGAAAAACTTTACCGAGACAGCTAAGTATTGTGTGATAGGCCTGTATAATTAGCAGGATTAAGCTTAGATTCTTTATTTTAAAAAATAGGTTTATACACCCAATCAACCACGAATCAGGTAATAAACCTGAATCTAATATAAAATTAAACAGTTTAACATAGATTGGGGCCATAACCGCTCGTGTACTTTTTAAGTACTCATTCCTGATGTTATCAAACTGGGAAGCAGCTTTACCATTATTTAATTTTGCAATTAATTAATGAATATACATTTAAATGCAATTGTTCTTTTTTTTCTTCTGAGATAAAAATAACACAAAAAGAAATATGATATCCATCGTTGCATAAATAACAAATTAGATATACGAGCGTATTTAAAACTTTCCTTACCAATTGTCCTTGTCATCATCAGAACACATAAGCTCAAACGACAAAAATATTCCAACATGATATTAGTTTAAATCAAAAATACTATGTAACACGAAAAGCAACATAATTCACAGAGCCACTATACTCATCATAGTTTTCCATAAACATGTTTAACAAAATATATATTCATAAATTGGTCCGATCACAATTAGAATCTAAGTAAAACACGTTTATCTGTCTTTTCACGGAATATATTTTTGCCATGCTTGACTAATGTTTTACCATTTTACATTGAAGCAATCACAATTCATACATTCCTTCAACTTACTAGGCCAACATGAAAAACGTTTTGAATACTTGTTGGTTATTTCTATACGTTAGATGTATCAACTCAGCTGATATGTTAATGCGCTACATGAAATGAATAATTGCGGTTAAGAATCAAAATCTCATACAAGCAAAACATCAGAAAAACTGACGATACATTTGATACAGTTTTTCAACGTCCAATAAAAATGAGAACAAAACCAAACCAGCGTGGGCGCTGTAATAATTTTCATTGCCACAGAGAGTAGGCATGTAAGCTTTTGGGTATCCAAATCTAAAAAATCTACTTTCAATTTGACTTATTGAAATATGGAACGCTTTGAGCACCGGGTAAAGGCGGGACTAGCCCTTGTTCATCTTAAGAGATTCCACGCGAGTGTATGTCCAAAGGTTATTTTTATGTTAGTCCTTCTGGTATTGACACAGCTTTGTTATTAGAATCTCTGTGATACTGCACTTAATATTTTAATAAATTGTCTATGATATGAAAATACCTATTTTACAATCTCAATGATATTTCAGAGTAAGGTCTGGTAAAACGTTCTATATATTTTTTACAATAATATGCACGCTTCATACCCATCGACTAATTGCTACGGCAAATTTTATCAACAACACTAACGATTCAGCTACCTGCAAAGATTACTTTTTAGCACATACTTGTAGATATTTTAAATATAACGTTGCATCATTTCAATGCTGGCGTAAATTTACATTTGTTGTAAAGGCCGGTCCAACTTGTCGAAAACTGCAAATACTTGAAGAAGCATATAATGCCTATTTGTGACCTATGACTCATGCAATTCTAACACATGGTGACAATTTATATCCTTGTGATATGGTATGAAACACAATATTAAAGAGATTCATCATAATGTATAATATACAGAAAATGCTAGTGAACGTTATAAATAATTAACTATTGATTTCCCGATGTTTCCGATGATGAATTACTTTTCATACTAAGAGCATATGCCAAGCATATATTAAAGTTTGCATTTTATGAATCGTGATGCAACCGATCACGAATTCATTTCAAGTAGAAAACACACAACATTTTTGATATTAAAGCGCGCCTGTTACTAATGATGGTAATGCGTCGTAAAGAAATAAACTGCAATCGGTCTAAATCATCAAGAATAAAAAAACGAATTTCTTTTATATCAAGATCATCTACAAAATCTTCAAATCTATTTTCCAAACTTTTTTAGATTAATCTCAATTGTGCAAACAAACGTTAAATCGTCAAAACATGCATGTCGGTAAATTGTTCCTTTATTCAATTATTCAGTTTTAGCTCTAAGATGTGGAGAAATTACTACTAAGTTAGTGATTCTAGGAAACTATAAAATGTACATATAAATGTAGTTATCAATTTCATGTACGGTTTAAATAAGTTACTGATTGCCTTGATTAAAAAGTATTTAATTTTTACAGTGACATAGCATTTTCTAATGGTAGGGACAGATCTCTGCATATATACATATATGAATATATACACTATTAAAACATATAATATTTATAAGATATATAATTAAATAATATGTTTTTCCGAAAGTTAAACATTGAGTGATCTTTTTTACACGCAAGCAATATATTTCAAATACGAATATACACATTTAATTTTGTCCATGCTAACTGACAATTTACTGATTTATTCTCCAGATGGAGTGCGATACAATCGCACTGTCGCTAAATGGTATATATAAATAAAAGTTATTTTGAATCTTTGCACATTTGTAGACATCGGCGTGCAATCTGGCGGTGCAAAATAAATAAACAACATAATGTAAAGATTTTATTGGTACAACTTTGATTTATATCATCAAATTCCATTCACTTTTAAGATAAATTCTGATAAATCTGTCATGTGCCATTCGAAAAGAAAGGTACATGTATTTGTGTTAAATTTTAATGAAACTGTTACCTTGTAAATACTTCAACATCGTTATATACTGATATGATGAAAGGGACAAACCTATTCTTTAGGATTTTAACAAGGCATAATGTTTTATGAAACAATGAACTATATTTTGCAGTACTGGTCTTAAGATATAGTAAAATCCATTGTAATTACATGTTATTGAATACTTATTGGCCCAGTGTCAGTATTTAGAGATAAAGTCGATAATTCTTCTGTATATCTCACAGTCTCTCTCACTGTACATTAAAAATGGATTCATAAGATGTTAAAATGCAATCCTTTCAAACTGTATTAAGATAAAAAAAAATCAATTTTTATGATCAATATTTTTTTTCTTGTGGGACAAAAATAGTTGATTAATCATTTTATGGGGAATCAGTTCGTTAACAGTATTTCCAATTTTACTTAGATTACTTTTAACATATCGATTTTCCATTTTTGAGAATGAAATCTTAAATATTCACTGATATATTCTACAGATAAGATCACTGACGCAAGAATGGTATAATTCAAAGTATTTTCACATCTGCTCAAATCTGCGTGCAGTTTGACACTTCAAAGATAACCAATAAAAAATTCAAGATTTCAAATTTGTTTTTCATAACAAGCAATTTATTTCCAATTCAACTTACAAAATAACCCTTTGCGTAATAAGTTTTTGTGAAATGAAAACTGACAATTTTACTGATATAGTTTTAGATAGGATCACTGATGCAAGAATGACATAGTTTTGAGTATTTGCACATCTGCCCAAATCGGCATGCAGTGTGACGCTGCAAATATAATCAATCGAGAAAAAGATATTATGTTCTCTTCAATTTTAAAAGTCACAGTATAAATTTGTCATTTTAAACTTGAAATCATATGGGTGCCAAGCTCAACATTAAAGTATTTTAACTGAATAACATAGATACCTTAAAATGGACGTCATCATTGTTAACGTGTTACAATATATATGGTAAATTCATAGGCCTTTTCATAGACATACGAGGGTTGTCCAAAAAATTCGTGCACTGCAGTTATTGTCGTGAGAGTTATTGATAGAAAAACATGAATTATATATCACTTGAAGGGGAGATCTGTGTCAAATAAGAAAACAAAAGAAAAAAAACGTGAAACGGCATGTCGTGAAAACAAATTGTCATACAGTTACCTTGGTTACGTAATACCGGGGGCACGACAAAAAAAATTGGGTTAGTTCATTTTTTGGATGCTTTAAACGGAAATTCCTTAAACACTACATATAAAACGTTAAAATTCAGGGGAAAGTGTTTTGTATTCTAGCTCACTAAAAATAGACGTCTTTTGCCCTATTGTAAGGGTTTCGTAAACCCAAACATTTGTTCGTGGTGGTAAACTGTTTTTACGTGAAAATGAAAATGTCGCTAAACGTTTTGGAAATACGGACGATCTTTAAAAAATTTTTTTGGCAAAAAAATTGGGGAAAAACCAAACAGATACCTTACAAAAGAATTTAAAAAAGGGAAAGGCGGGACAAATTTCCCAGTTTTTATGTAGGATTTTTTTTTAAAAAGGGCAAAAAACGCAATGTAAAAGGGGCCCAAAAGAGTCGGTAGGGAAGAAAAACCGGTCAGACAGACGTCCGTCCGTAATGCTGGCGCATGTGACAAGGGTTTTCCAATATAAAGTGCACTGGTGGAATATGTTACATGTACGTTGCATAAGAACAATAAAAACTACAAAATGCATCAATCATTCCTCTATTAACAGTAAAACAAATTATAACATAAAATTAAAGCAAATGCCACTTTACAAGCAACAGACAATGAATACAAGTACAGTAATAACTAACCCAATTTTTGTCTTGCGTCGGTATAACGTTATTGAGGTAACTTAATGACCATTCTTTTACACGACACGCCGGTTTCTCGACTTGTTCTTTTGTTTTCTTATTTGAGATAGATTTCCCCTTCAAGTGATATATAATTCATTTGTTTATATTAATAACTCTCACGACAATAACTGCAGTGCACGATTTTTTTGGACCCTCGTATCATTTTTAAACTACTGTTTAAGTAATTATTTTTTCCGATGTAAAATCGACTGAAATAAAAGACTACATTCTTGAATATGAAGCTGCCAACTAACAATTTCATAATTGTTGGTCTTTCAAAGTATGTTTTGAGTGACTCTAATAATATTTTGGTCAACCGTTTAGTCCAGTACAATGTCTTCTTCTTACATTATGCAAAAAAGAAATATAGTAAAAGCAATATATTTTATAATTGAAATATAATTTCAAGTTTAAATTTAAAGAAATATACGAGTATAAGATAATTAGCCCCTGTGAAATAATTTAAATGTTTTTTCAATATATTTTAATGAGAGTCTTTTATATTAAAAATAAAAGTTAAAAAGTTCTTCTATGTTGCTAAGTTGCGTTCATTGCATGTCATTCCTTGGTAAACTTTGCTGTGATGTTTATAAACAAAAAAAATGGTTTTTAAATTTATTTACTTTTTTTTTGCAAGAACATTTTATTCTTTCACAAAAGTAAACCTTACAAGTCTACTTTGCCTCGCTTCAACTTTACTTTGATCTTTCATTTTGAACATAAAACAGTGTTTTCATACCCCGTAGGATAATTTTAGCATTCCATACAATTATAACCTGCAATTAAAACATTGGTACCAAACAATTTACAAATCTTATATTAAGTAGTTTAACATTTTGTATAATGTAGTTAAAATGTGCCACTACATAATAAGTGGCGGAATGCCTATTAAATTCACCGAATAACATGATTTGAGAAGATATTTCATGGTTTAATAGCTCAATTTCCATGGTGGGTCTGCTTTTTTATTCGCATTTTGAAACATCGAAAAGTTATTTTGCAAATGTTTGAACTTTAAATTATTTTATTTAAAATTTCGTATTTAAATGGTACTTGATGCGACAAACAAAATAAAAAACAAACATATTCATTTATGTAGTGTTTCCCATGTTTGAAAACATCATATAAAGATGCTACCTTTTTCAATTATTTATAAACATTTCATGCCTTAAATGTTAAAACTGATTATCAAAAAAAAAATCACAAGAAGATAAGGTGTTAACTCTAATAAATATAACAAAACAACAGGTGCCGATGCATATTTACTAGTGCAGTTTCCGATTTATAGCTTTTCTAATAAATGAAGTCACTATTTGACATATTTTGTGCAAAGATATCCATCATGAATTAACAACTCTTTTTACAGCTTCAAGTGGTGAAAAGTGTGATAAATGTTGGACCTGTTTCCTGTTGCACTATAGGTAAGTAACGAATTTCTTTCAGTTAGAGATTTCAAATAATTATATTGAAATTCAAAGAACATAAAAACAAGTTCAGATAAAAATGAAATGATTTCCTAAAACCCAATTGAGGAGAAAGATACATTTAACCTTTAAGCCTTCGTTTTCAATCAAAAATAGTTAATTGACATGAATCATTATTTTTATTTTCTGTTTCCATTCACGAAAGAACTTAATTGTTTTACTTATTGGGCCAATTTAGTCCACTAAGATTATATAAACTAAGGTGAAATATCTTTTTTTAAAGCTTTTCTTCTTTTGAGATAAACAAGTAAGTAGTTTGTAAAAGGAAACAAATTCACATGAAAGTTAAACTCAAATGTTTATTGCTAGGTAAACTTAGAAAATCATGTAAAAAGACGTTTTGCAATGCAGATTGGGTAAAGATGATAATGTTTCTATAACAACGACTCACTTAAACATTTATGTGCATGAGAACGCTTACATTACATGTCAATTAATTGGTTACTTGATATTATTTATGCAACATTATTTCTTAAATATCCCAATAGAAAGAGATAGACTTATAAACAAATACTAACATCATTTGCTATACAAATCTAATATTAAATGTTTAGAAATATCTCAAATTATTAACTCAAAGATTTAAAAGGAATAAAATATTAATATCAAATATGAGAAGGCGTTACGTATTATACCAAATTATGTAATTAGCAAATATAATTGCATATTAACTGCCAACATTTTCTAACATATCATACAAACAGATTTAAGTGACCGGTGTACGCATTTGCGTGTAATACCCGTTTCAATAACAGGAGATCTCTACTCTGCATCTTTTTGGTTTCAATATAAACAGAAACAGTAACTAAATAGATTTTAACTTAAGCATTGGTATGTGCTCTTTTGTTAACAAATGTTTGTGGTGAAAATTTTTTATAGTAATTCATTTATCTGATATTAAAAATATTTTACTGACTTATACATATTTGTACATAGTCATGAATGCAGAACATATTATTAAAATGTATATATTACAACGTCGTGGAACGGTGATGATGATAACAGACATTTGAATATGGGGAATGTTCTGAAGTCTTTAGTTTAACAATGTATGACTGGAAAATATATTTAATTGATTTGGTTAAAGATATACTTTGCTCATCGTAAGTAAAATATTTTAATCACAAATTAATTAAAATATATGACATTCTTACTGAATATGTCTAACTTGAATAAAAGAATATTTTTAGTGTATTGGAAGTTGCGTTCCCGATTATCGGTCTTTTTTTTTACAAAAACTGCCACTCCTTAAAAGACACCAAATATTCATACTGTGACCATCTATGGTGTGTAGAATTTTAAACATGACAAATCATTTTTGTATGAAATTAAAACATGTTTATTTTGTATTTACAAAAGGAGAGTGTAGCAAATATAAATATTTTCTAACATAAATACATCTATTCATTCTGGTTTTTTTATATAATAGTATATGATACTTATATCGCATGACTGTTGTGGTAAAAATGTTTGCTAGTATCAACTGTTATACTATAAATGCATACATACTCAAAGAACTTTTTGTTGTCGTTAAATATTATGACGGTAAAGTAGCTACACCACTTTATTCAGACAATGTCATTTTTACCAACCATAATAATAATAATTTGTTTCTGAAATGTTTTTGAAATAATTCTTTTTGTTATATTAAAACATTTATTTAATATTAAGTAAGCATCTACAAAATAATGTTAATCATCTGATCTGCTAAAATTGTATTTACAACTCTTTTAAACCTTTATATAATTGGTTGTAGTGTGTCTTTATCTAAATATTATTGTATAAAATCTACTTTCGCACGATATTGGTGAATCACTTATTGTGAAAATTTAGAAAAGTTGTAAACAAATTTTACGACAAGCTCTAGAAAAATGATACAGATGTAAATTATTGTAATAGCTTAAGAATCAATCAATTACATAGGGTAACACTGACACCAATCAAGATGACTACGAATTAAACACGCAATACGTAAGGTTTTTTTCGGGACTGTAATCTATTTAACCTCATCCTTACTGTATATGTCAATCCGACAATAAAGGTATATTTAATATCATTTTTATATAATTCTTTAACTGAGAATTTGAGATAAAATTAATTTAGAGTAATTTTCTTTCATTATTTTAATGCCGCTCACTTTCGATAGATTTTTATTTGATGTAAAATATATGTAAATACCTATCCCACGTACCAAATATATTCATGCTAGCCATATATAAATATCAATCACTTATATATCTTGTATTGATTATTGATACATTTTTTATCTATGTCAGCCAACATTTATACATTTATATGAAAAACAAATCCCGATGAATGCTTGTTATTTGTACATACAGTGTCCTTTTATATTGCAATACGATTCATGTATTTAGAACATCATTAATTGCGTATATAACTATGAAAACTTACTAATTATTGAATGAGGAATTTAAATATTGTCCGTGTTTGATACAGACAGATCGGTGACTCGGAACATAACTGCCGTAATTAATGAATAAACCTCTAAATATAAAAAAATAATGTTATATAAATCTATTTTTTCTGAAAATAAAAAAAAAGAATTCTCTTAATTTTTGTATTAATAAAAATTAAATATATTAAGAACATCCCTTACCAGATTCCCTTGTCATCACCAGAACACATAAGGTCAACCGACAAAAATATTCCAACATGATATTATTTAGTTTAAATCAAAAATACTACGTGACACGAAAAGCGACACACCATTCACAGAGCTATTATAATCATCATAATAATCCGAAAATTGTTTAACGAAATCTATATTCACGAATTGTTCAGATCACTATTAGAATCTATATAAACCACGTTTATCTGTCTTTTCACGGAATACATTTTTGCCATGCTTGACTAATGTTAAACCATTTAACATTGAAGTAATCATAATTCATACATTCCTTCAATAACTGCAATAACCTACTAGGCCATCAAGAAAAGCATTTTGAATACTGGTTCGATATATTTATACGTTAAGATGTACACCAGTATATGATTAATGACACACATATAGATAATATAGCAAGAGAATATAGAATAACCGACATAAACATAACACAGACAAACATACAGAAAATAGACAGTAATATATATAGACATAACAGTTAATTTCAACGTCCAATTAAAGATGAGAACAAACAAACTAGCCGTATAGTTGGTGTAAAAATATTCAATTGACAGAGAGAAGAAGGAAGTTAAGCGTATACGAGAGATATCAGATAGGAAATAGACAAAAATAATATCAAGGTACATAAGAAGGATCAATAAATAATAATGATTATAAATTATAATAAATAAAACAAACTTACTAATATTTTAAATGTAATGTCTTAAAGAGACCATCAAAGTGGAACTATCAACTGCACAGAACCAAAGAAACGTACTAAGACAGCGGAATGAAAGAAACTATTCTAATTGATAAATCATTATCATTAGCAAATGTGACCAAAATGAGCTGTATGCAAATTTTATGAGAAACCATTTTAAGGCATTTCGAAATATAATAATAATAATAATAATAAATCTACTTTCAATGTGACTTATTAAAGAATGGAACGCTTTGAGCACCGGGTAAGCGAGACTTTACCTGGTCCATCCGAGTATTTCCATCTATGTGCTAGACTTATAAGGTTACTAGAATCTCCATTGTTTAATCTAAGTTATTTTCGTTTTAGTCCTTCTGGTATTGACATCGCTTTGAACCTCCATGATACTGCACTTCATATAATAATAAATTGCATATGATATGAAAATACCTATGTTATAATCTCAATGATATTATTGAGTAAGGTCTGGTAAAACGTTTTATATTTTTAACAATAATGTGTATGCTTCAGAGCCGTCGACTAATTACTACGGCAAAAACTTATTAACAACACTTACGATTTAGCTACCTGTAAAGATTACTTTATAACATATACTAGTTGATATTTTAATTGCACCGTTGCATTATTTTCGACGCTGACGTAATTAACATTTGTTTTGGAAAGTCTGGTCTAACTGGCTGAAAACTGCAAATACTTGTACAACCACCATACAGTGTATATTTGTACCCTATGACTCATACAATGCTAACATATGGTGACAGTCAGTCTCCGAATGACATGCTATGAAATATACAATATTAAAGAGTTCGATCATAATGTATTATAGACAGACACAATTGCAGTGAGTGTTATATATAGATACATAATGTATTATAGACAGACACAATTGCAGTGAGTGTCATATATACATGTAGATACATGTTATTAACTATTAATTTTCTGATGTTTACGATGAAAACTTAGTATTAATACTTAAAGCATATCCCAAACATATATTCGCATTTTATATAACTTATGCAACCGGGCTTGAACATACGGTGCAAATTGAAATAAGAAAAGAAAAACGGAATCCCTAAAGAACGCCCAAAACGACAAAAATGAAAATGTTGCAGCCATGAATGCATTTCAGGTAGAAAACACAGAGCATGTATATAAAAGCGCGCCTGTTACATATGCTGATAATACGACTTAAAAATGCAATCGGTTTAAGTCATCAAGAATACAAAAAGAATGTCTTTAATATCAAGATCGTATACAAAATTTTTAGATCTATTTTCCAAGTTTTCGTTCTTGTTAATTAAGTTTTCGATTTATCTCAATCGTGCAAACAAACTTTAGCTTATCCAAAAAAAATGTATGGCGGTAAATCGTTTCATTATTCATTTATTCATCATTAACTTTAAAGTATGTAAACAAATAGTATCATCAAGTTATTTAGTAAACCTACATATACTATTATATTTATCAATCTCATGTATGGTTTTAGTAAGTTTTTGTTTGGTTTGATTTTAGGTAACATATTGAAAGTATTGCTTTTTTAAGTTTACATGATATAACTTTTGAACGCTTCCAAATTGTATAGACAGATTAAGTTTTCTTATCTCTGTTTATATACATATATGCATATATACAATATAAAATTATGATATTATTATTTAATTATAATATATATATATATATATATATATATATATATATATATATATATATATACATATAATTCAATAATATGTTTACCGAAAGTTAATCGTTGAGGGATTTTGTTTTCTCGCAATCAATTTATTTCAAATAATGATTTTCAAATACCACTATGCACATTTAATTTTTGTCCATGAAAATTGACAGTTTCATGATTTATTCTACAGATGAAGTGCGATACAATCGCACTGTCGCAAAATGGTATAGATACATCGAGGTTATTTTAAATCTTTGCACATTTGTAGACATCGGGGTGCAATCTGGCGTTGCAACAAAATAAATAAACGACATAATTTAAATATTTTATTGGTACAGATTTGATTTATATTATTCAATTTCGTTCACTGTTAAGATCAATTCTGATAAACGTGTCATGTTTCATCTGATTATATGTAAGTGCCAAGAAAGGCATTTTTGTTAATTTAAATGACAGTTACCTTGTAAATACCTCAACAACGTTATAATACTGATATGATGTAAGGGACACAACTATTCCTAAGGATTTTAACAAGGCATAACGTTTTATGAAACAATTAAATATATTTGTAGTTCTGGTCTTTGGATGATGTAAAATCATTTGTAATTAAAGACTTTTGAATTCTTATTGGCCCAGTGAGTGGATTTGGAGAACAATTCCAATTTTCTTTTGTATATCACAAAGTCTCTTTCACTGTAAATTAAAAACAATCGGATTCGTAAGATATTATAATGCATTCTTTTAAAACTGTGTTAAAATAATTCTGTTGTCAAGGTTTTGACTTTCTTGAGCAATACAATTTGCTTGTTGAACACAACTTTTTGATAAATCATTTGATGGAAAATTTAAGTTCACTAACGGTGTATAGTAGGTACGTTGTAATTGATTTGCCATTGAGTGGTTCCATTCTTTTTTTTTAAAAAAGGTCATAATTTTTAACATGTATGAGCAATTTAGGCAAAGAATATTTATTACGAAGACAGTGATAACAGTAAGAAACGTGAATATAGGTAATGTCATATCATCATAAAATCACATTGAAATTTACTTTCAGAATAAACTTTGAGAACATGCAAGTTACCCGGCAATTGTCAAAATTTGAATGCTTATCGAATAGAAAAAATTTTTTGTTTATATATAAACATAATATCTGTGGATGTTTCCAAATACAAAATTTCATCATTTTCATGTTTTAATGTGGAATTCTGCTTAAAGCCGGTGCTATGGGGGTGGACGGTAACTTGCACTTTCCAGTACCGTCCATTGACAGGCTAAATCAAACCGAGCCTGCAACATTTTTAATTTTGTCGTTTTGGGCGTTTTTTAGGGATTCCAATTTTCTGTATTCTATTTGCATACATGTAACTTTATTTTTACACATGAACACTTACTTTACATGCCACTAAATTGGTCTTGTGATGTTTTCCTACAAACACACCACACATAATTTTAGATATTACTTACATAATTTACTGTCAAACTATGTAAACATATCTTTAAAAAATAAAGATTAAAAACGGAACAAATGATTAACGATCAATATGAGGCGTCGTTAGGTAATGAACTGAAGTAGGGTTTTTACAGTCGCAAATGCGATGCCAACATATTCAACATATCATACTGAGATACACACATGCCAGTGTACGTTTTTGCATGATATTTTGGTTCCAATACGACATCGGATTTAGATACATTTTTGTGAAGTAATAAGTATGTTAGGAAAGCTAATACTTGTCTGTCCAATATGTACAACAATTACAAACAATGCTTTTGCACAGACGAGTTTACGTACAAGCACGAATATGTTATATTCATAAATCAGGTGTCCCCTAGAGAACAATCTTTGTGTGATAAACTCACAATTAGCGGTTTTCGTATTCACAAATAACTAAAAGACATTACATTTGATACATGTTTATACATTCTGTACTTGAATTAGAATCAATGTACATAAGAACATAAATTCATGTTTCAAATTGTCATCATCTACGAACATACAAATATTTCCTTTACTTACGAACATATATTTTGAACTGACTTACTACGAATGCAATAACTTCTATTCTGACTCCAAAAACAAAACAAAGAAAAAAGAATACGTACATACAAAACAATCTTATTTAATGGAAACTTATATTACCTATTACTTTTATTCTAATTATTGTATTTATAATAAATTGTATTTCTGTATTCTTTTCGCAGATTTTAACACAATTTAAGTCATATTTTGTGATCGATCTACTTAACCGGCTTTCCCGGATAGCGAATCAGTAACTTTCAATATCACTACAAGCGTCTTAATACACATATGATTTCTGAATTAGCAGTAAGAGATAAATGAACACAAACTTAATATCAGAGGTAAATTGGCATGGAGCCTCTACGCTCCGACCTATCCCGCGAGAATCGGACCATTTAGCCACGGGTTACTATTCCAATGCTAAGCGGTATGGAACATCATACAAACATTATATGTCAACGGTGGTAGTTTGGATTGATAGTATAAACTGTAATTACTATGAACACACAGTGATTAAACTGTTTACACTTTTACGATTGATGCAAAATATATGTCAATAACTTATTGTCTTTCAAAAGGCAAAATTTATGTCAGACATATATATAAATAATGCATTTCATGACATTGTATTGATGAAGTAAGATTTATATCAATCAAAATGAATCTTTTAACACTTTTGGCTGATCCCGTTCATGCTAGTTATCTTTAATTCAAGGTCAGTGTTGATTTTATCAATGGATTTTGTGTATATTTAAATACAATGTTGGCGTACAAAAATATGAAAGCTTACTGTTTATTAATATTGGGCATATCTTACTTCCTACTTTTCGTTTCATATTGTGTTAAACATGGACAGCACAGAAAGCAACATTGCCGCAATATAACTAACTTCAAGACAAAAATATCGACAATGTTTTTACATACTACAATATCCTAAATTTCTGTCAATTTTGTTCATAGGCAGTAAGTTAATCACATAATAAAACATATTAAGAACTATTTGTCTTACCAGCTTTCAATGTCACAATCAGAAAATATGAGAACAACCAACATGAATATCCCAACATTTTAACTAGTTTTATTCCAATATATTTTATAGCACAGAGAGGAAAACACAACACTCAAAATTTAATTTTGTTGCTATAAAATAATATTTCATCGTATCCATATTGACGAAACGTTTCTTTTATCACAAAAATCATCGAACATCAAACTTCATAAAAAAGATTTGTTGCGCCTGATTTAAGTTTAATCGATTGCTGTATTCGTTATAAATCTATTTGGTTCAACCCTTCATTCATATAACATGTATAACAAGCCACATTTTTAAGTGTTTTTTTATCACAAATACGTTTTTGAATTACATATTTTGAATAACATTATTATATTATTACGAACTTTGCATAAGCTCAGCTAATATCTGTTACATAAAACACATCCGGTAAAGTATTAGACGCTTGTAAAAACATTAAACTGCCGATGCATTTGTTACAATACTGCACGGTCGAATCAGAAATGGAGAACAGGTACGTTGTAAACAAAAGCATTGCTATAGAGACTTTATGAAAGTTCTTGTGAAAAGGTGGTATACAAGATTAAGGTACAATATATTATTTACATACTTATGTTTATTATATGATCTGTTGAATGCATATTCTCAGAGGTGGCCGATTTCAGTCAAATGAATACCCGTATAAAAGTATTTAAACGAGATTGAACATTGAAATCACTATGCAATAAACATCCCTATGATAAGAATATGACTATAAGAATATATTCCCAATGATAATTATATTGAAAAAATCAAACATAAATTATGTTAAGAAGATATATTTGATGTCGAAATCATTATGTCATCATTTTCTTTAAACTAACACTTTAATCTTCAAAGCAGGCTATATCCATAACTTTCGAAGTGTAACTTTATATATTTTACAATAATGTGCATAGTCCACTGATAAACATATTAACTCACAACTGACAATGCCTCCACCAGTATCACTTTATAGCATATAACCTTCAACATCGTCATCTTGACGATGCTGAACACATTTCACTTGTGTTGAAAAAGTCGGGTGCACCTACAAACTGAAAAAAACTGCCATACAGGATCAACTCTTTGCCTACGACCCTAATGTCTACTTATAACTCATTAAATGTCCCTTGTGGCAGAGAGGTTGCCTTTACAGATTGAGGCATTAGATTACCCTGTGTGATCATAAGAGGCGACTAAATGGATTTATATTACTGTAATCAGCTCCAGCAGTTGAGATGGTTTTGAGCCCTGGTATTGATTTAAGTTTATAACACCCGAGGTCAGCCAAATTCATCTTTACTGTTTCGGCGCCATATATTAACTTAACTGTGTTAGTGCGCCGTAAAACCAAACAAAACAACGTAATTAAATGCTAACATATGGTGACATTTTGTATCTGTATTAACATGGTATGAAATTAACAATATTAAACAGATCAAAATGTTTTTTACATGGAAAATGTTTTCGGGCATAAAATACAATTAACAATTGATATCTTGATACTGGCAATTTTCATACGAAAAAGAACATCACAATAAAAAATTATTTCATATAATGTGTTGCAATCGCTAAAACACATTCGATTACAAAGTCAAAGCTGCCTTTTAACTTGAAAACCTAGAAATTGTTTACACAAGCGCACCTGTTTCAATCTGGCGTTGTGAAAATAATGGCGCTGATTTATACTGATATCTCAAATTCAAATTGATTCATTGTTAAGATCAGTTATGATAAATTGTGATGTCATATTATATCTGGGAACATATGAGTGCCAAGTTCGGCATTGACGTTTCAAAATATTGATCAATTACCTTGAAATGACTTTTCAACATTGTAATACATATATCGTAATTAATTTATAAAAACCCTTCATCGAGTATTTCACCAGGTAAAGGTTTATTCCAATTTAAATTACATTTTCCAGAACAGGATTTTAAATTATGTAAATTGATAAATTTCAGGTTGTTCCGCTTTTGAGAATTTCATAACCCCAGATGTTTGTTTCTGCATTAAATATGTACAATCCTATGTATCTAATATGTTGTTTTTTTCAGCCAACTGAGCATTTACACTGACTGCGATATGTTCTATAATACATCATTCAAAGAAAACAAATAATTGAAAAGGTATCAATAATAAATAACAATTAGATCACAATTCTCATTACTTTTTCTTTATTATGATAGTTATCTCATGTACAAAGATTTTATGAAAAACCCCAGAAAGACCATGAAAACAAGAAATAAAGGATATTGAATGAGTACATGTTTAATACTAAATTTATTCAACAAATTGATAATAATCTTGTTTCATTTCAATACATTTAGTTTTGAATCTACACGAATACTATATTCTTCTTATCTCATATCGATATAAGGTACAGAAAACTGTTAAAAAAGAGTCATTTTTATTGATGTCGCCATAGTGTAACCGCTTAAATGCTATATTTGTATATATCGCAAATGACGTCATGTCAAAGTGTTATTTCACTAGTGTAATATATTTTTTATTAAATGGTTTTATTACACTCTTGCGCCGCGGTATATGTGATAAAATATACGTGATAACAAATTGCCAGTGCTTGAAAAAAAAATCATTCTTATTGGAAATTGTGTACTTATGTTGGTTGGTACTTTAATTTTGATTATAAATTTGTCATTTTAAACCTGAAATCATATGGGTGCCAAGCTCAACATTAAAGTATTTTTAACTGAGTAACACAGATACCTTAAAATGGACATCATCTTTGTTGGCGTCTTACAATATACATGGTAAATTCATAGGCCTTTTCATGGACATATTATTTTTAAACTACTTTTTTCGTAATTATTTTTTTCTGATGTAAAATCGACTAAAATAAAAAACTACATTCTTGAATATGAAGCTGCCAACCAACAATTTTGAATTCATAATTGTTGGTCTTTCAAAGTATGTTTTGATTCACACAAATAATATTTTGGTCAACCGTTTAGTCCAGTACAATGTCTTCTTAATACATAACATTATGAAAAAAAGTAATATAGTAAAGCAATACATTTTATAATTGAATTATAATTTAAAGTTAAAATATAAGCAAATATATAAAATAATAACTTTGTGAAATGATTTAATTGTTTTTCAATATATATTAATGAGATTCTTATATATTAAAAATAGAAGTTAAAAAGTTCTTTGCCAGTTATCCTATGTTGCTAGGTTTAGTTGAAAGTTGCGTTCATTGAATGTCATTCCTTGGTAATCTTTGCTGTGATGTTTTTAAACAATAAAATGGTATAAATTTATTTACTTTTTTATTGCAAGAACATTTCATTCTTTCACAAAAAGTAAACCTTACAAGTCTACTTTGCCTCGCTTCAACTTTACTTTGAACATAAAACAGTGTTTACATACCCCGTAGGATAATTTTAGCATTCCATGCAATTATAACATGCAATTAAAACATTGGTACCAAACAATTTACAAATCATATATTAAGTAGTTTAACATTTTGTGTAATGTAGTTTAAATGTGCCACTACATAATTAATGACGGAATGCCTATTAAATTCACCGAATAACATAATTTGATAAGATATTTAATGGTTTATTAGCTCAATTTCCATGGTGGGTCTGCCTTTTTATCTGCATTTTGAAACATCGAAAAGTTATTTTGCAAATGTTTGAACCTTAAATTATTTTATTTAAAATTTCGTATTTAAATGGTGTGACAAACAAAATAAAAAACAAACATATTCATTTATGTAGTGTTTCCCATGTTTGAAAACATCAGATAAAGATGCTACCTTTTTCAATTATTTATAAACATGTTATGCCATAAATGTTAAAACAGATTATCAAAAAAAAATCACAAGAAGATAAGGTGCTAACTCTCATATATATAACAAAACAACAGGTGCCGATGCATATTTACTATTGCAGTTTCCGATTTAAAGCTTTTCTAATAAATGAAGTCACTATTGACATCTTTTGTGCAAAGATATCCATCATTCATGATTAACTACTATTTTACAGCTTCAAGTCGTGAAAAGTGTGATAAATGCTGGACCTGTTTCCTGTTGCACTATAGGTAAGTAACGGAATTTCGAGATACTTTTCAGTTAGAGATTTCAGATAATTATATTGAATTCAAAGAACATGAAAACAATTTCAGATAAAAATGAAATGATTTCCTAAAGAAACTGATTGTTAACCTTTAAGCCTTCGTTTCAATCAAAAATAGTTAATTGACGTGAATCATTATTTCATTTTCTGTTCCAATCACGAAAGAACTTAATTGTTTTACTTATTGGGCCAATTGAGTCCACTAAGATTATATAAACTAAGGTGAATATCTTTTTTAAAGCTTTTCTTCTTTTGAGATAAACAGTAAGTAGTTGGTAAAATGAAACAAATTCACATGAAAGTTAAACTCAATGTTTTATTGCTAGGTAAACTTAGAAAATCATGTAAAAAAGACGGTTTGCAATGCAGATTGGGTAAAGATGATAATGTTTCTATAACAACGATTCACTTAAACATTTATGTGCATGAGAACGCTTACATTACATGTCAATTAATTGGTTACGTGATTTTATTTATACATCCTTATTTCTTCAATACTCCTATATAAACAGATAGACTTATAAACAAATACTAACAACATTTGCTTTATAAATCTGATATTAAATGTCTAAGAATATCTCAAATTATTAACTAATTTCAATAATTTAAAAGGAATAAAATATTAATATCAAATATGAGACGGCGTTACGTATTATACCAAATTATATAATTAGCAATATATTGCATAATACAGCCAACATTTCTAACATATCATACAAACAGATTTAAGTGACCGGTGTACGCATTTGCGTGGGATACCCGTTTCAATAACAGGAGATCACTACTCTGATCTATTGTTTGAATATAAACAGAACAGAACCTAAACAGATTTAACTTAAGCATTGGTATGTGCTCTTTTGTTAACAAATGTTTGTGGTAAAATTTTTATTGTAATTCATTTATCTGATATTTGAATATTTTATTGACTTATACATATTTGTAAATAGTCATGAATACAGAATGATTATTATAACAGACATTTGAATATGGGGAAAGTCTTAGTATGACTAGAAAATATATTTAATTGATTTGGTTAAAGATATACTATGCTCATCTTGAGTAAAATATTTTAATCACAAATTAATTGAAATATATGGCATTCTTACTGAATATTTCTAACTTGAATAAAAGAATGAATTAAGTGTATTGAAAGTTGCGTTCCCGATTATCGGTCCTTTCTTACAAAACCTGCCAGACACCAAATGACATGTATTCATACTGTGACCATCTATGATGTGTAGAATTTTAAACATGACAAATCTACTTTGTATGAAATTAAAACATGTTTATTTTGTATTTACAAAAGGACAGTGTAGCAAATATAAATATTTTCTAACATTAAATGTTATACTATAAATGCATACATACTTAAAAAACTTTTTGTTGTTGTTGAATATTATGATAGTAAAGTAGCTACACTTTATTCAGACAATGTCATTTTTACCAACCCTAATAATAATTTGTTTCTGAAATATTTTTGAAATAATTCTTGTTGTTATATTAAAACATTTATTTAAAGTTAAGTAAGCATTTACAAAATAATGTTAATCATCTGATCTGCTAAAATTGTATTTACAACTCTTTTATACCTTTATATAATTGGTTGTAGTGTGTCTTTATCTAAATATTCTTGTATAAAATCTACTTTTGCGCGATATTGGTGAACCACTTATGGTGAAAATTTAGAAAAGTTGTAAACAAATTTTACGACAAGCTCTAGAAAATAGATACAGATGTATATAATGTTAATAGCTGAAGTATCAATCAAATGTATAGGTTAACACTGACACCAATCAAGATGACAACGAATTAACACGCAATACGTGAAGTTTATTATCCGCATCCTTATTGTTTATGTCAATCCGACAATTAAGGTATATGCAATATCTTTTTTATATAATACTTTAACTGGGAAATTCAGATAAAATATATATCAATTTAGAGTAATTTTATTTAATTAAAATTTTAATGCCGCTCAGTTTCGATAGATTTTTATTTGATGTAAACTATATGTAAATACCTATCCCACGTACCAAATATATTCATGCTAGCCATATATAAAAATCAATCAGTTATATATCTTGTATTGATTATTGATAGATTTTTATTCATGTCAGCCAACATTTGTACATTTATATGAAAAACAAGTCTCTATGAATGTTATTTGTTCTTACAGTGCCCTTTTATGTTGTAATACGTTTCATGTATTTAGAACATCATTAATTGCGTATATAACTATGAAAACTTACTAATTATAGAATAAGGAATTTCAATATTGTCCGTGTTTGATACAGACAGATCGGTGACTCGGAAAATAACTGCCGTATTTAATGAATAAACATCTTAATATAATTGTTATATATTCTATTTTTCTGAAAAAAAAAAAAAGAATTCTCTTAATTTTTGCATTAATAAAAATAAAATATATTAAGAACATCCCTTACCAGATTCCCTTGTCATCATCAGAACACATAAGCTCAACCGACAAACATATTCCAACATGGTATTAGTTTAAATTAAATATACTCTGTGACACGAAAAGCAAACACACAATTTACAGAGCTATTATAATCATCATAATAATCCGAAAATTGTTTCACGAAATCTATATTCATGAATTGTTCCGATCACAATTAGAATCTAAGTAAACCACGTTTATCTGTCTTTTCACGGAATACATTTTTGCCATGCTTGACTAATGTTAAACCATTTAACATTGAAGTAATCATAATTCATACATTCCTTCAATAACTTCAATAACCTACTAGGCCATCAATGAAGCATTTTGAATACTGGTTGGTTATTTCTGTACGTTAGATGTATCAACTCAGCTGATATGTTAATGCCCTACATGAAATGAATAATTGCGGTTAGGTATAAAAGCTCTCACACAAAAAAAACATTAGAAAAACTGACGATATATTTAATACAGTTATTCAACGTCCAATTAAAGTGAGAACAAAACCAAACTAGCGTAAGATGGTGTAATAAATTTCATTGCCAGAGAGAGAAAGCAGGTAAGCTTTCGGGTAGAAATCGTGGTGCAATATATCAGGTACATAAAATGTATAATTTAAAATGTTTAATTTATAATTAAACAAACTGTAACTAATCTTTTAAATGTATGTTCTTAAAAGTGACCCATCAAAGTGGAACTATCAACTGCACAGAACCAAAGGAACGTAATAAAACAGCGGAATGAAAGAAACTATACTAATTGATAAATCATTAGCATGTGTGACCCGAATGAGCTGTATGCAAATTTTTTGGGAAACCATTTTAAGGCATTTCGAAATATAATAATAATAATAATAATAAAAATAATAAATCTACTTTCAATGTGACTTATTTAAGTATGGAACGCTTTGAACACCGGGTAAAAGCGAGACTTTACCTGGTCAATCTAAAGATTTTCAAGCGAGTATGTCCATCTATGTGCTAGACTAATTAGGGTACTAGAATCTCCATTGTTTAATCTAAGTTATTTTCGTTTTAGTCCTTCTGGTATTGACACCGCTGTGCCATTAGAACCTCCATGATATTGCAATTTATATAAATTGCATATGATATGAAAACACCTATGTTATAATCTCAATGATATTACAGAGTAAGGTCTGGTAAAACGTTTTATATTTTTCTACAATAATGTGCATGCTTCACAGCCGTCGACTAATTACTACGGAAAAAACTTATAACAACACTTACGATTCAGCTACCTGTAAAGATTACTTTATATCATATACTAGTAGATATTTTAATTGCACCGTTGCATTTTTTTTTCGACGCTGACGTTATTCACATTTGTTTTGGAAAGTCTGGTCCAACTGGCTGTAAACTGCAAATACTTGTACAACCACCATACAGTGCATATTTGTAACTTATGACTCATACAATGCTAACATATGGTGACAGTCCGTCTCCAAATGACATGCTATGAAATATACAATATTAAAGAGTTCGATCATAATGTATTATAGACAGACACAATTGCAGTGAGTGTTATATATAGATACATGTTATTAACTATTAATTTTCTGATGTTTCCGATGAAAACTTAGTTTCCATGCTAAGAGCATATCCCAAACATATATTCGCATTTTATATAACTTATGCAACCGGGCTTGAGCATACGATGCAAATTGAAATAAGAAAAGAAAAACGGAATCCCTAAAGAACGCCCAAAACGACAAAAATGAAAATGTTGCAGCCATGAATGCATTTCAGGTAGAAAACACAGAGCATGTATATAAAAGCGCGCCTGTTACATATGCTGATAATGCGACTTAAAAATGCAATCGGTTTAAGTCATCAAGAATATAAAAAGAATGTCTTTAATATCAAGATCGTATACAAAATCTTCAGATTTATTTTCTTGTAATTTAATTAAGTTTTAGATTTATCTCAATCGTGCAAACAAACTTTAGCTTATCCAAAAAAAATGTATGGCGGTAACTCGTTTCATTATTGATTTATTCATCATTAACTTTAAAGTATGTAAACAAATAGTATCATCAAAGAAACTATTAAACCTACATATACTATTATATTTATCAATCTCATGTATGGTTTTAGTAAGTTTTTGTTTGGTTTGATTTTAGGTATTACTAACATATTGAAAGTATTGCTTTTTTAAGTTTACATTATATAACTTTTGAACGCTTCCAAATTGTACAGAGACATTAAGTTTTCTTATCTCTGTTTATATACATATATGCATATATACAATATAAAATTATAATATTATTATTTAATTATAATAAATATATAATTCAATAATATGTTTACCGAAAGTTAATCGTTGACGGATTTTTGTTTTCCCGCAAGCAATTTATTTCAAATAATGATTTTCAAATACCACTATGCACATTGAATTTTTGGCCATGAAAATTGACAATTTCATGATTTATTCTACAGATGAAGTGCGATACAATCGCACTGTCGCAAAATGGTATAGGTACATCGAGGTTATTTGAAATCTTAGCACATTTGTAGACATCGGGGTGCAATCTGGCGTTGCAACAAAAAAAATAAACGACATAATTTAAATATTTTATTGGTACATATTTGATTTATATTATTCAATTTCGTTCACTGTTAAGATCAATTCTGATAAACGTGTCATGTTTCATCCGATTAGATGTAAGTGCCAAGAAAGCCATTTTTTGTTAATTTTAATGTCAGTTACCTTGTAAATACCTCAACAACGATATAATACTGATATGATGAAAGGGACACAACTATTCCTTAGGATTTTAACAAGGCATAACGTTTTATGTAACAATGAAATATATTTTTGTAGTACTGGTCTTTGGATGATGTAAAATCATTTGTAATTAAAGACTTTTGAATTCTTATTGGCCCAGTGAGTGGATTTGGAGAACAATTCCAATTTTCTTTTGTATATCTCACAGTCACTTTCACTGTACATTAAAAACAATCGGATTCGTAAGATATTACATTGCATTCTTTTCAAACTGTGTTAAAATAATTCTGCTGTCAAGGTTTTAACTTTCTTGAGCAATACAATTTGCTTGTGGAACACAACTTTTTGATAAATCATTTGATGGAAAATTAGTTCACTAACGGTGTATAGTAGGTACATTGTATTTGATTTGCCATTGAGTGGTTCCATTCTTTTTTTAAAAAAGGTCATAATTTTTAACATGTATGGGCAATTTAGGCAAAGAATATTCATTACGAAGACAGTGATAACAGTAAGAAACGTGAATATAGGTAACGTCATATCATCATAAAATCACATTGAAATTTACCTTAAAGCAGCACACCTTCAGATTCATGTTAATTTTCATGAAAATTTTGGATATGTATTTAAAAGTAAAATATTGTGAAGTCAACAAATAAAGTAATTTACATATTGCAATCGGCACTTACAATCCAATAAAATTACCAAAAAGTCGTCAACATATGCAAAAATAACCCTTACTGTGTTAGTAACGCAGTAGAAATAAGGTAATAAAATACTGCAAAACCAGTTTTAAACCGCACATAACTTGTAAAATATAACTTGGATCTTGAATATTTTAACCTTTCATAAAATTTAAGTACATTTTTCTCAATATTGATTTTCTTGAAATATGTTGACTCATGTTGAGGCGTGCAGCTTTAAAGATTTTGTTTCAGAATAAGCTTTGAGAACATGTAAGTTACCCTTGAATCGTCAAAGCTTGAATGCTTTTCGAATATAAATGATTTTGTTTATATATCAACATTATATCTGCGGATGTTTCCAAATACAAAATTTCATCCTTTTCATGTTTAAATGTAAAATTCTGCTTAAAGCCGGTGCTAGGGGGCGTGGACGGTAACTTGCACTTTCCAGTACCGCCTATTGACAGGCTAAATCAAACCGAGCCTGCAACATTTTTAATTTTGTCGTTTTGGGAGTTTTTTAGGGATTCCAATTTTCGTATTCTATTTGCATACATGTAACTTTATTTTTGCACATGGACACTTACTTTACATGCCGCTAAATTGGTCTTGTGATGTTTTCCTACAAACACAACACACATAATTTAAGATATTACTTAAAAGATCTACTGTAAAACTATGTAAACATATCTATAAAAAATAAAAAAGATTAAAAACGGAACAAATTATTAACGTTTAATATGAGGCGTCGTTAGGTAATAAACTGAAGTAGGTAATCGACAATAAATGACTTTTTACAGTCGCAAATGTGATGCCAACATATTTAACATATCATACTGAGATACACACATGCCAGTGTACGTTTTTTGCATGATATTTTGGTTCCAATAAGACATCGGATTTAGATACATTTTTGTGAAATAACAAGTATGTTAGGAAAGCTAATACTTTGTCTGTCCAATATATACAACAATTACAAACAATGCTTTTGCACAAACGAGTTTACGTTCAAGCACGAATATGTTATATTCATAAATCAGGTGTCCCCTACATTGTTCGTGTGATAAACTCATAATTAGGTGTTTTTGTATACACAAATAACTAAAAGACATTATATTTGATACATGTCTAAAATTCTGTACTTGATATTCATTCAGAAGCAATGTAAATAAGAACATGAATTTATGTTTGTCATCATCTACGAACATACAAATATTTCCTTTACTTACGGAACATATATTTTGAACTGACTTATTATGAATGCAATAACTTCTTTTCTGACTCCAAAAAACAAAAACAAAGAAAAAAGAACATGTACATACAAAACAATCTATTTTTAATGGAAACTTATATTACCTATTACTTTTATTCTAATTATTGTATTTATAATAAATTGTATTTCTGTATTCTTTTCGCAGATTTTAACACAATTTTAGTCATATTTTGTGATCGATCTACTTAACCGGCTTTCCCGGATAGCGAATCAATGTCTTTCAATGTCTCTGGAAGCGAATTAATACACATATGATTTCTGAATAAGCAGTAAGAGATAAATGAACACAAACTTAATATCAGAGGTAAATTGGCATGGAGCTTCTACGCTCCACCCTATCCCGCGAGAATCGGACCATTTAGCCACGGGTTACTATTCCAATGCTAAGCGGTATGGAACATCAAACAAACATTATGTCAACGGTGGTAGTTTGGATTGATAGTATAAACTGTAATTACTATGAACACACAGTGATTTTCCCTGAAGTGATTGTAGTTCTCTTTAATACGTACAATGTACTTTTTCCACAATATATATATGTGGGTGTTTTTATAAATAAGATAACTGGTAGTTTGAATTGGGACTTTTTTATGTACAAAAAATGGTATTTGATAAATGTTAAAAAAGAAAACTAGCACAATAAAACTGCAAACCATTTGATATCCTTTCAATTGAGATATTATGCCGTCTAATTATAATAAGTATAATTATTGGAAGTTAATTGACCAATGGTTAGCCGTAGTCTTATCACTTTTCACGATATTTCAAGGCTGCCCTTACCACTCTCTTACGATTGCCTAAGTTGCTGTTGTGTGGCTTTAGTTATTGCTTGATCGATATGTTTTTGAAATTCATACATTTTTCGTCCGTCAAATGACCATTAGTTGATTAAACTGTTTACACTTTTACAATTGATGCAAAATATGTCAATAACTATTTGTCGTTCAAAAGGCAAAATTGATGTCAGCCATATATATAAATAATGCATTTCATGACATTTTATTGGTGAAGTAAGATTTATATCAATTAAAATGAATCTTTTAACGCTTTTGTCTGATCCCGTTCATGCTAGTTATCTTTAATTCAAGGTCAGTGTTGATTTTATAAATGAATTTTGTGTATATTTAAATACAATGTTGGCGTACAAAAATATGAAAGCTTATTTTTTATTAATATTGGGCATATCTTACTTCCTACTTTTCGTTTCATATTGTGTTAAACATGGACAGCCCAACACCAACATTGCCGCAATATAAGCAATTTCAAGACAAAAATAACGACAATGTTTTTACATACTACAATATCCTAAATTTCTGTCAATTTCGTTCTTAAGCAGTAAGTTAATCACATAATAAAACATATTAAGAACTATTTGTCTTACCAGCTTTCAATGTCACCATCAGAAAATATAAGAACAACCAACATGAATATCCCAACATTTTTACTAGTTTTATTCCAATATATTTTATAGCACAGAGAGGAAAACACAAGACTCACAAATTAATTTTGTTGCTATAAAATAATATTTCATCGTATCCATATTCATGAATCGTTTCTTTTATCACAAAAATCATCGAACATCAAACTTCATGAAATAGATTTGTTGCGCCTGATTTCAGTTTAATCAATTGCTGTATTCGTAATAATTCTATTTGGTTCAAACCTTCCTTTTTATTACAAGCCACATTTTTAAGTGTTTACATCACGTTTTTGAATTACATTCTTTGAATAAAATCATTACATTACTTCGAGCTATGCATAAGCTCAGCTAATATCTGTTACATAAAACACATCCGGTAAAGTATTAGACGCTTGTAAAAACATTAAACTGCCGATGCATTAGTTACAATATTTTACGGCCGAATCAGAAATAGAGAACAGGTACGTTGTAAACAATAGCATTGCTATAGAGACTTTATGAAAGTTCTTGTGAAAAGGTGGTATACAAGATTAAGGTACACTATATTGTTTACATTCTTATGTTTATTAAATGATCTGTTGAATGCATATTCTCAGAGGTGGCCGATTTCAGTCAAATGAATACCCGTATAAAAGTATTTATAGACGAGATTTAACATTGAAATCACTATGCAATTAACATCCCCATGATAAGAATATGACTATAAGAATATGTTCCCAATGATAATTATATTGAAAAAATCAATCATAAATTATGTTAAGAAGATATATTTGATGTCGAAATCTTTATGTCATCATTTTGTTTAAACAAACACTTTAATCTTCAAAGCAGGCTATATCCATAACTTACGAAGTGTAACTCTATATATTTTACAATAATATGCATAGTCCACTGATAAACATATTAACTCACAACTGACAATGCATCCACCAGTATCACTTTATAGCATATAACCTTCAACATCGTCATCTTGACGATGCTGGACACATTTCTCTTGTATTGAAAAAGTCGGGTACATCTACAAACTGAAAAAGACTGCCATACAGGATCAACTCTTTGCCTACGACCCTAATGTCTACTTATAACTCATTAAATGTCCCTTGTGGCAGAGAGGTTGCCTTTACAGGTTGAGGCATTAGATTACCCTGTGTGATCACAAGACGCGACTAAATGGATTTATATTACTGTAATCAGCTCCAGCAGTTGAGATGGTTTTGACCCCTGGTATTGATTTAAGTTTATAACACCCGAGGTCAGCCAAATTCATCTTTACTGTTTCGGCGCCATATATGAACTTAACTGTGTTAGTGCTCCGTAAAACCAAACAAAACAACGTAATTAAATGCTAACATACAGTGACATTTTGTATCTGTATTAACATGTTATGAAATAAACAATATTAAACAGATCAAAATGTGTGGAAAATGTTTTCGGGCGTAAAATACAATAAATAATTGATATCTTGATACTGGCAATTTTCATACGAAAAGAACATCACAATAAAAAATTAATTCATATAATGTGTTGCAATCGCTAAAACACATTCGATTACAAAGTCAAAACTGCCTTTCAATTTGAAAACCTAGAAATTGTTTACACAAGCGCACCTGTTTCAATCTGGCGTTGTGAAAATAATGGCGTTGATTTATACTGATATCTCAAATTCAAATTGATTCACTGTTAAGATCAGTTCTGTTAAAGTGTAATGTGATATTTCATCTGGGAACATATGAGTGCCAAGTTCGGAATTGACGTTTCAAAATATTGATCAATTACCTTGAAATGACTTTTTCAACATTGTAATACATATATCATAATTAATTGATAAAAACCCTTCATTGAGTATTTCAGAAGATAAAGGTTTATTCCAATATAAATTACATTTTCCAGAACAGGATTTTAACTAATGTAAATTGATAAATTCTCGGTTGTTCCGCTTTTGAGTTTTCTGCATTAAATATGTACAATCCTATGTATCTAATATGTTTTTTTCCAGCTAACTGAGCATTTACACTGACTGCGATGTGTTCTATTATACATCATTCAAAGAAAACAAACAATTGAAAAGGTATCAATAATAAATAACAATTAAATAGCAATTCTCATTACTTTTTCTTTATTATGATAGTTATCTCATGTACAAAGATTTTATGAAAAACTCCAGAAAGACCATGACAACAAGAAATAAAGGATATTAAGTGCATGTTTAATACTAAATTGAACAAATTGATAATAATATTGTTTTATTTCAATACATTTAGTATTGAATCTACACGAATACTATATTCTTCTTGTCTCATATCGATATAAGGTACTGTAAACTGTTAAAAAAGAGTCATTTTTATTGATGACGCCATAATGTAACCGCTTAAATGCTATATTTGTATATATCGCAAATGACGTCATGTCAAAGTGTTATTACACTAGACAACGAAGTGTAATATATTGTTTTATTAAAAGGTTTTATTACACTCTTGCGCCGCGGTATATGTGATAAAATATATGTGATAACAAACTGCCAGTGCTTGAAAATTATATCATTCTTATTGGAAATGTTGTTGTTAAGGTGAATGGTACTTTGAAACACCATTATTTCTTCTTGGTATTTAAAAACATAAAGTGGTGAAACATGTATCATTGAATTAATTACTAACTCAACATGACATATAACAAGACAAAGAGCATACTCTTATATGTCTGTTAATCGAACGTCAACTATATAAAAACAAGATCTTAGCATCCTAACTTTAACACATATGCAAATAGACAGGTGCAGATATATGCACATAATTGCGTAATTAATCATTTCTCTATTATATTGCTGATGATTGAGGGAACGAATGATGTATTTTGTCAACAATGAATAATTGTTATAGCTTCAAGTAAAGAGCGTTCATATACCTACTTAAGATAACGGTGCATTACAAATACATTCAAATAATTTCAAAATAATTGTTTAGAGATGCAAACGAAATAATCTCTGAAAACGAGACTTTTTATGTATAAGACAGGGCTGGTATAAATAGCGGCAAAATGTAGTAATAAATGCGAGTGGTTAATGAGTTGGTTGGCTCAAATAATCATGATTGTAATTCTGTTTTGATTTTTTAAATGAAAACAAAGATCATCAAGAAAAAGGTATCCAGCATAAACCAGCCACAATGGCACAGCAATCACTTCGGCACTATATAATAGTCACATGGCGATATGACATTATCACGCATGAAGAGACTTAATCAAATCGAGTGTGACATTATTTCATATTTGTTTTTATTGCTTCTGAGGGATCATCCCCCTTTCCATCTTTTATTAGCTTTAGTGGAGAAGGAACACAAAAAATTACCGTTCTTGAATTACTTTAGGCAGGAGATCCCACTTGCAATGGCTATTGTGTCATGGCATTGCCATCTTTCTTGTAATTTAAATATTTGTTATATAAAAATGTTCATGATAATAAAATCCTTTTGTTATGGAAATGCTTATTATATAAAAACATCTTTGATAATTAAATGGTTTAAACAATACAATTTCTATTAAATATTTATCTAATTGAAATGCCTTGTATGGCTTGAATCAAAGTTACATCGACCATGTTTCACATCATGTGATGTCTTGAAAATTACGGTGGAAAATTCAAGTACGTCATATCAGAGAGACGGACAGACAGATGGACACACACGCACACACGCACGCACGCACGCACGCACACACACACACACACACACACATACGCACATACAGAGGCAGGAGCGGATACCTTGGAAGTATCGACCTTCCGATGGCAAGCACCAAGTAAAGTCATTGCTTCTGAAAACTTCTGAATTTATACAAACAACGGCTGGCAACCTTTATAATTTTGTCATGGTTACTCCTAAATCGACATGCTTTTGAAAATGCATGTACAGATTATTTCTGAATGACTACGGCAAATAGTATTCAGATGTAATCATAGGTCCTTTCTATTATCATTATTTTTGTAGTATAATGGATAATAATTATCATGTTATTTTAGGTATAACACGAAAAAAAAACATAATTGCGTAATTTGTCGTCGAACATATACCAAAATAGCTGTATTGCAACATTATATGATAATTATAGATATTAGATGAAAGGCAGAGAACACTTGTTTTATAAAGTCATTAATATGATAAAAAACATGTATCGACCCAACACGTTTGCTTTGATTAAAGCAATTGTTTTAGAATGTAACACATTTGATAAACAAGGGATTAAACATTAACATGGATAGTCATAATAATGAAAATTCTGTACTGTATTAGACCATGGAGGTAGGGTAATATTATAAAAAACATTTCGGATTTGTTTGTGTGTTTTTTTTCTTTACAATGCAGGTTATTTGCTTTCAACTTGAATTCCGGTCAATATTTGGGCTGCCTTCATTTTCCCTCAATTGTTGAAAATTTGTCCGTGCCTCATGTCATAACTCCGTTAAAAATATGATCAATTTTGAATTAAATTGCTTTCTTGTCTTTTTTCATGTTTATTTGTGTGAACGAACAAACGAATAGCTGGACGGAAACACCAGACAATAAATTCTTACTTACAATAACACAAGTATTACAAAATTTATTTTGTTTTTCATGTAACAGTTAAAGTAAAGGTGATAATATGTATAAGCAATGCATGAAATGTTTAAGAAACAACAAAATATAGAATGTCTTTATACTCGGCTTGGTTTGTGTTAGATTTTGAGAGAAAAAGAAAATGCAACATCTATAACGCACCTAGCACTGCTTTAAACGGTTATAAAGCACCTTTTCTATACTATTTTCTATACTATTTTACATGTACATGCTACGATTAATTTGCATAATAATATACCAGTCATGAGCGTTTTGCCACTGTCGTAAAGTTTCAACATAAAAAGCAGTTCAAAATATAACACTATCATCTAAAACAAAATACCCATTTGTGCGTCTTTAGGACGTAAATAAGAATTTTTCATTGCAAACAGGAGAATTATTAAAAATTTACCATCAGGTTAGGGAGATTCCTGTCATTAAAATAACCTTAAAGTTTCTTCTGTGGAAATGATTTGCAATTATGGTATACATCGAACAGATATATTGCGATACGCAAGCGAGAGAAAAAGCATAAACGATCATAAAGCTGCAGTGTCTTCACTCTAACTGCCTGTTCGAAAAAAAACGGTTACTAGTCCCTAATGCATCGACATTGCTTGCATTCATTTTCTCAAGTTTCATCAATTTAAATCACTCTCTCTTTAACAGTAAAGAGACGCAAGTCATCATATTAACAAATTAGAATCTTGCCTGTTTTGTGATTTCTATTTCAAACATTTAGTGTACATCGTGGTAGGTTTGCCTGTCAGAGTTCACGGACGGTCTGTTGATTTCTCAAAAATCGAGAGTGTTAGCAGACAATATCTAATGATACAAAATATGTCATGTTTTGTCTTTATAAAACAGATGCAACAATAACAAAAGGGATATGGTAATAAATGCGATTTGTTAAAATCAATTATGTAGTTGTTATTAAGTTTTGTTTTAATAAGAACAAAAATCAACAAGACAAGGTGCAGCCCCAATACAAATCAGCCAAATTTGTACACTAGTCACATTTGTTATATTGAGCTATGATATTATTTGTCATGAACAGACTCAATCAAATCGATGTTGCAGGTGTCATATAATATTTTGTTTTCATTTTTTCTTTGAGGGATCATCCCTGTTCAAGATTATATTCCGAGCTTTAGTATTGGAGAAATATCTAAAGCGCGCCTCAGTTCATTATTGTAGGCACGCTTGTGCACTTAAGTAGATCCACCAACTTTTTATTAGCCAACTTGATAGTGTTTCTCGCAGGAAAGAATTCAAAGTTAAGGCGGGATCCGAACGTATGATCGGTGAGGGGCAAGTGGTTCGAAGTCAGTGATCGTAACCACTCGGCCACAGATGTCCCTGTCATATCTGTCGAACAACAAGAGCCGGTTGAACCGGGTGATGCTCCCCGAATAGGTTTTGGACACAGGAAGGTATACCTCTTGTAGTGTCAGAATTATGTCACAGACAAGGTTCAAAGCGTAAAAACAACCCAAATGTTGTGCACAACACATTGTCTCAATATGGTGATCATTTCTGTGAAATAGTTGTAAAATCCGACTTCAAATAACAAAGTTATGGGCCGGACACGATTTTGCTGCAAGGTCATGCTGTGACCCTGACCTTCAAGGTAACGACCCAAATGTTGCGTGTGACACGTCGTCTCAATATGGTGATTATTTCTGTGAAATAGTTTTAAAATCCGACTTCAAATAATGAAGTTATGGGCTGGACACGATTTTGCTGCAAGGTTATGCTACGACCTTGACCTTCAGGGTAACGACCCAAATGTTGCACGCGTCACATCATCTGAATATGGTGATAATTTCTGTGACATAGTTTAAAAATCCGACTTTAAATAACAAAGTTATGGGCCGGACACGATTTTGCTGCAAGGTCATGCTGTGACCTTGACCTTCAAGGTAGTGACCTACATGTTGCTGGCGACACGTCGTCTCAATTTGGTGATCATTTCTGTGAAATAGTTTTAAAATCCGACTTCAAATAACAAAGTTATTGGCCGGACACGATTTTGCTGCAAGGTCATGCTGTGACCTTTACCTTCAAGGCAGCGACCCAAATGTAGCGCGCTACACGGCGTCTCAATATGGTGATCATTTATGTGATATAGTTTTAAAATCCGACTTCAAATAACAAAGTTATCGGCTGGACACGAATTCAGGACGCACGTACGGACGGACGGACTGACGGACAACCCGACGACTATACGGAGCAGAAAAAGGGTGCTGAATATAAATTACATTTTCAATGGAGAATATTATTTTTGACTCACTGCATAAATTAAACCACCTAATATTGAAGAATTAGGAGTTACTATCATAAAAATGTGTCATATACTTTTGTGAAATTATGAAGAATGTAAGTAATGCCTATAACCCTTGCAATATAATGTATGACATTAAAACACTATGCTTTTGCACAAGCTGCCAGTAGCTACAATAATATCTTTATTCATTCAATGCGATCACTTTCCTCTAGAACGCAATCTTCGTGTGATAGGGATTATGTTATTTTTAAAGAAATAGCAAAAGACAAATATTTGATCCTTGTATTATAGCGCCTGTGCCATTGAAAGTTTAGTCAGAATAAGTTGAATATAAGTACATGTGTAGAAAATGTATGCTTGAAATCATCTACTAGCATATAAAATGTTTCTTCTCTTATGAAGAATATATGTTTTATTGATTCATTAATAAGAAGAAATGATTTTTGTTCTAGTTTCTTAATGAATAAAATGCTTAAAAATTCTGAACAAAAATACATATGTTACACATACATACGCAAACACTCGTTTAATAATGAACTTTAGCTACCTATTAGTTTTAATGGTAAATCAGCAAATATCTCCGAACTGTCTTGATGGAATCAACTGTTATAACTATGAATACATAGTGCTTTCTTTACATACTTAATGTTTTTGTTATTATAAATGAAGTAGTTCTACTAAATCAATAGAGTGCACTTTGTACCCACTTTCGTTTTGAAATGGCTGTCATTTGTAGAAATAAATTACCTCTTTGTAAAGACGGGTGTTTTTTTATGTTCGAGTGAAGTATTTTATGAATAATAAAACATATTAATGTAATAAAAAAGTGCAATTCAAATCTTTTGAACTTCTTATGAAATTCTTATATTATTCTGATAATATTCTGATTGAGTACGAGGGTTGTTCGGAAAGTTCTGAGAATTGTTTTATAGCACACGTTGTAGTCGGGTTAGCGTAAATATAAATATATACGCATTTATTTCAATATATACTGTACAGTATCTGAAAATATCATCATCATACACACAGAAACTGAAACAGAATAAAAATAGTAAATAACCATATAACAAACACCCGGAGCACGCCGACGTCATTTGCAACGTTATGCGACGTTAAAGTCCATCGATCGTCGCACCTTTTCAACGTAGTCACCTGCAATATCGATGCATTTCCTGTGTCGGCTGATCCAATTATTGTATGTTTCCACGTACCAGCTATCGTTTAAGGACGAGACTATAGCTTGTGTATGCTTAAGAAGATCGTCAGCTGAGTCAAAGCGTTTTCCACGCAGCTGTGATTTGCGCTCCGGGAACAACAGACTGCCGACCGCATTTCACGATGCTTCGTAATTCAACGTCACCTATCGACGTCATGTTGTTTACTCAGTGGCTCTGGGCAACAACTTTAAAACAATGTTGATCCGTTGAGAATTTAAATAACGTTATGATATTTTCAGGAAATGACGTCATGACGTTCCGCTGCTGACCAGCGTTTTCGCGCATTTTTTACGTTATCAAAATTACGAAATATTATTAGTGTAGCGCGTTATTCCTTTCTTTAGAGTCGGACTGCTCCGGTGCGGCGTTATAGTGTTGCTATGGTTACTGCTATTTCCGGCTATTGTTGTCTGATTCTATTCATTTTTTAGGAATAGTTCCGTGATATGCTAATCTTAGTATGTGCAAAATATTACGTCTTAGAAACAAAAAATATAGAAAATATGACAAAATTCCCAGAACTTTCCGAACAACCCTCGTACATACAAAAATGCATTGTAAGATAACAGACAGATTGCCGCGCTCAACACATGGTGCTGTTTGGTCGCATGAACTATTTCAACCGAGCTCAACACATGGTGCTGTCCGAACTTTGAAAGTAATGCTCTTACCATTCTCTTTTGATATTTTTCTGCGCTGTTGTTTTTAAAAAGACCATCTTCTTTGAGAGTGATAGTAGTGAGCATACATATTTTAATTCCTTTCTGTGTATCTGCAAATATCATTTATTGCATAAAACATTGTGAAAGGTTATTGTTTGGTAATATATTCAATCTGACCAAAGCTCAGATCTACATATTTTTGTAATGTAGATCTGATTACGACCGTATATATGTTTCGCCTTATCTATGATCCGGTTTTTTGCGAGAAAGGTATTGTTTGCCATGCTATCTAACCGGTTTTTACATAGGCATTTAAAAAATTATGTAAATACCGTAATCCGTTGAAGTTAAACAAATTGTTGATCTTTGTAAAAAACAAAATGTTTGAAGTAATTTTTCACAAATTAACTTGAAAAAATAGAGTCAATTTTAAATTGGCAAGATTGTGTTGCCAGTTTATCTGTCGGCTATATGGACAACGGCAACTTTGTTCTCAAAATCGTGAAAATTTCCTACTCAGTATTGGTTTTCCCAGGGTTAAGATTAGAAACCGCATCGCTTTCAAAATTATGAACGCTCGCCGATGATTGGCTATGTGAAAGATCACCAGAAATAACTTAGTTATTGGTCACTGTTAGATCTAAAAGCGGAGCGTTATTTAGAGCTAATTTTAATCAGATTGGTAATATATTGAGCTTACTTTTGACAAGTATCTTTGTTAGCTATTCTGACATACTTGCTCGTAATAGGTATGTATATAGCAAATAAAGTAAAAGAGTTTGTTGTACCTGCATTCCATAGTAATACCAGCATATATAAGGGCAAGCGACATAAGTATCCAAACATTATATTAGTTTAATTCTAAAATGATTTTAACTCAGATAAAAGTACATTATACACAGCCCTTTTTAATAATAATCCGAATGTCTTCATGAATCTTTTCTGTCATAATTAATACGAGCATCATATTAATCTATTATTTATAAAACACATTTGTCACGACTTGAATTTAACGGTTATCATATGTTATGCATTATTTTTAGTTTCACAAGTGTTGCATTTGAAAAAAAATCTACAATTGTAATGTAGCAACACATGTAAATGCGTGACATTAATGTGAGCTAAAGTATCCAAACATAAAAACAATCATTCACAAACAATCAAAGAAATGGAAACAAAACAAAATCAATGTACGCAACATATTGCGTTGGTTAAGATAGCATTACATATAACCTTAGTCCGTGCGCTTAGTGCAAAAGGGAGAGTATCGGCATAGAGAGAGCATTGGCATTGCTATTTCAGGGGTCGCTGGTTCGGTAATCGTGCGGAGCGAATATTATCAGTGACAATAGTGACGATGTGGAGATATTAAAATCCCAGTGCTATGAATATTTCAATAATAAATTGATAATTGATTACAATTTTTAAAGTAGGACCGACATAATTCTAGACTGTTCAATATTTTTACTATGAACTGCACATATAACGACCGTCATTAGTAACCGAAGCGAAGTGGACTTGTCAAAGTGTATACATGTAAATTATATATCTGCTGCAAAAGTTATTGTCTGACTTTCAAAAAAAGAATTCTTCCGAAATGTATGAAAATGAGATATTTCATTCAAGCAAATGATGCATGCACGAAATCATTCCTTAACGACTGAAACCCTTCTTTGATAGGTCTTATAATATTTTGTTCAGAAACATTCTATTCTGTTTTCGTACAATTTTCATGTGAGTTATATAACAGAGATATTTTACATTTCAACTCTTTTGAAAATCGATCATGATTATGAAGGCAAAATAATTTTAGTGTTGATATAAAACAAAGCTGAAAACAACATTTACATGTACACCTATAATTTATACTTAAAGCACTTGGCTCTAGCAAGGCTTACATTCTGACACTTTTTAATATCTAGATTTAACATGAAAGAGATCATAACGTGTGTAGATAAAAATAAATATTAGCAAGCGTTATATATTTACTTTTTACTCATTTACTGGTGATTAAGAGCACATAACGATTATAATATATTACATTTACAATGTGTAATGCCTTCCAATAGCAAAGATATTTATCTTTACCTAGTCACGACTGACTTTTGAATATACGATACAATCTTTAAAGCTCGCCTGTTAATGCTGAGAATGTGACCTAAGTTTTTGCATAGAATATTTTATTGCAAGATCATAAAAAATGATAAGATCTTTTGAAAATATTTTTCGTCAGTAAAAATTTTATCTTAATCATTCAAACCCATGTAACCGCAAAGCGTTGAAACATTACATTAAATTCAACATTTGTCTGTAGTTAATAAAGCATATGAATAAATAGTATGCCCAAATTCGTGATTGTACACTTTATTCTTTCAAATTTCAAAAGTAAATAATTCATAATCATATTAAAAAATCATCCATGTTTGGCTTGAATTAAGGTCACACCGACCATGTGTCATGTCACACGACGACTTGACGTTAAATTGCGGTTTAAAATTTCGGTACTTCAAACCGACAGATAGACACAAACACACAGAAAACAAAGAGAGACAAACACACAGAGACACATAGACACACAGGAGCGGACACCAAGGAAGTATCGACCTTCTGACGGCAAGCTATAATAGTTACATCACGCGAAATCATTGCTTACATCTGACATAAACAGCGGTTGGCAACCTTCATCACCTTTTAGGTCATTGTTACTTCTGAATCAACATTCTATGCAACAAGGCTCATAAAGACTATTTCTGTAAGACGGTGATATTCTTGATGTTAACAGGGGTTAATAATGTAGTAAAATAAATAATAAATATAATGCTATGAATTGTATAAAACGAAACAAAAATTGATTCCATAATTTGTCAAATTTGACAAAATAGCTGTATTGCAGCATTGTATGATAATTACAGATATAAAATATAAGATGAAGGCAGAGAACACCAGCATTATAAAGTCATCATTATAAAACATATATCGACTCAACACGTTTAATAATCTTAAAGGAACTGTTTTAAAATATAAAATAACATTTGAGAAATAAGGGATTTAACATCAATAAAGATGGCATTTATCGTAAAATATATGAGATCATGGAAAAGGGATTAAGTTCTGGTTTTTTTTCGGACGCAGGCTACTTGTTTTCAACCTGTAAATGTTCGGGTTATTTAAGAAATAATATATCCCAAACTGTGATTTTATCGCTCAATAACATCATTGTTTGGAGTTCGGATGCTAGAAATTATATCACGAGGGCGTAGCCCGAGTCATCCGAACGACAGTGATGTTATCAAGCGATAAAATCACCGATTTGGATATATTATTTCGATTCTAACACATCAACAAATAAATGCTGCCGTACCTGATATTAAGCAAAATTGCGCCTGATTTGTTTCCGTACTTATTGTCAGCGCGGGTTACGTCACATGTATAATGATTACGTCACATGTCTAAATATAGAACGTCAAACAGTGATTTCAAGCATAATAACACACACTTTCGGTTCTTCTATGTTCAATAGGGAAAAATGCGGGTCGTGTTACAATTGCCATCATTTTCCTTTTATTTTCGGAAAGAAGTCCATGTATAATACAAAAGTACATGCATAACGAATTGTTTCAGCTTTATGTAACAGTTAGTATTTGGTAATAAAGTCATACTATGCATAGAAAATATGCAATTATGCATAAAAAGTGTAGAATCTGTAGAACTCATGAGGGTTATGAAAACAAAACAAAATCCAGTAGGAAATCTTCACATACTCAGCCGCGTTTAATTGCGTAATTGCGTTATTGAGAGAAAATGAAATACAAATGCTACATCTAGCACGTCTCCTAGCTTCGCTTAAAGCAGTTATCAATCATCATTTCTATATAATATAGGCGTATGTCAGTCTTGAGCAACATGTCACTTTTATTTTAAACATAACAGCAGTTTAAAATTAAGCACTGTCATCTAAAACAAAGTACCCATTTGTGCGTCTTTATGAAGTGAATAATAATTATATTGCAAACAAGAGAATTATTACAGTTCTACCATAAAGTGTTCAGGAGATTCTTGTCATTTAATTAACCTTCGTTTTTCGGAAATGATTTGTATCTATACAAACATATATAATTTTATATAAAATGACGATAAATAAGCGAACTAAATAACATTGATGATAATAAAGTGAAGCTTTCGCTGTAGTGTCACTGCCTATACAAAGATCGGTTGTCGAATTGCTTTGCATCCACTTTATTATTCTAAGTGTTAAACCGATTTTATTTCAGTCTGTTTTAGCTGAAAATGGTGCTTAAAAACAGATAACAAATGTTTTCTGTTAAATACTTGAGAGAAGCAAGTCATCATCTTAAAGATATTGATTCAGACATAAAAAATGCGAAAAAAGACATTTCTAATGGATTACGGACTAAACGAATAGCCCAGTCCTTAAAAGACTTTTCAAAACAAAAGTCTGCAAAAGTGAATAAGATTCAAATATTACATGTATTTTGTGAGACAAATGTTACAAATTAGATAAGTCTGCTTTAATATTTTTCTTGTAAAAGATGAAGCATAGCATTTTTGTGCTTCTTGGTAGGTTTGCCTTGTCAGAGTTATGCTTTTTCTTCTAAACGTACAAACAGTCCTGTTATTTCTCTAATAGCAAAAGAGTAAGCAGACACTATATTTTATAAAACAGGTATTTGTATAGTATTCAAGTAGAAATACACTGACCGCCCAACGGCAGAAAGATCAAATTTGAAGAACTAGAAATACCACAAATACAACAATAAGCCCATGATGAAGGATCTTTAAGTATCCAAGTATTAACCACAACATAATTAAAGACTTGGTTTCAATAAGTCTGGATATGAGGGATGATGAAAAAAATGCAACACCCCTCATACCCCCAAGCACCGGTTTGAGCGGTCCTCAATTTTCAACACTTGAAAGTGCTGAAATCAATGATCCCAAAAGATGATTATTCTTAGCATTATTTTTACAAAACCTGCTGCAATAATCCGAAAGTCTTCTTAATTATGTAAATAGAGCACACTAAGGCTTTGTAAATATAAGTTCTAAGCATCTTTACTTCAACACATTTAACAACAGACAGTTTCACATGCATGTAAATGAGTGCATCATCATTTCTATTAGGTTGTTGACAATTGAGTTTACGAATGATGCCTTAATTCGAAACAATGAATAATTGTTATAGCTTCAAGTAAAGAGAAGACTAAGCATTATATACTTTTTCTTCTATATCACACCCTCTGTGTTGAATGGCTTAATAAAAACGCCAAAAAAATACACATATACCTACTGAAGACACAGTACGAGGGAAGAATTTTTCTAATATAATTGTTTAGAGATGCAATAGATTCAATCTGTTATTTATAACATAATATGTAACTATAATTACAAAAGAAAGTAATGGTAATAATTTGTCATTTAATGTTCAATCAGAATTAGTTAAAAATAAGATAATAAATGTAATCATCTGCTACCATTCAAACAGTTTCTTCACATATGCAGTATATAATGTTTATATTAGCTTATTAAAAAGAAGAAATGATTTTGTTCTAGTTTCTTAATTATAAAATATTCGCAATGTTTGCAAAAATGAAAATTAAAAGAACACATACATGTATATACAATTATAATGCTTTAACTACCAATTAGTTTTTACAGTGCACCATACAAACATATCATGGCCGTTGTGGTAGTTTAGATTGACAAAATAATCAACGGTTATAACTGTGAATACATAGTGCTTCCTTAACATACTTAATGTTGTTGTTATAACGAATGAAGTATTTCTCCTAAATTAGTAGAGTCTACTTACTATTTGTCTGGCATTTATAGAAATTAATAACCTCTTTGTATGAATAGAAGTTTATTAATATTCAAGTGAAGTATCTTATGAATAATAAAACAAAATGTAATAAAAGAGCTTACCAAAATATTTTGAATTAGACGTTATATTTGATAATATTCTAATTGAGTACATACAAACTTGCACTATAAGTTAACTGACACATTTCAAAGGTCAACCTATGGTGCTGTTTGATCTTTATAAGTATTGCTCTATCAATACTCTTTGAAATAATATGCTGTTTTTTTCTGATAATTATATTGTTTTAAATAGACCATTTTCTTTTGAGAGTGATATTGGTGAGAATACTTTTTTAAATTACTTTCTGTTTATTTGCAAATATCTTTTATTTGCATAATGCATTGTGAAAGGTTATTGTTTGGATATAATTTGTGATTACTTTAGACAATTATCTTTGTTAGCTATTCTGACATATTTGCTTTTAATCGGTATATATATATAGCAAATAAAGACAAAGAGTTTCTCTTACCTGCATTCCATGTTATTATCAGCATATATAAGGGCAAGCGACATATGTATCCAAACATTATATTAGTTTAATTCTAAAATGATTTTTAACTCAGAGAGAAGTATACCGTTTACATCCGAATGTCTTCAAGGATCTTTCTTTTATAATTGATTCGAACATCATATTAATATTTTATTTGTAAAACACATTTGCCACGACTTGAGTTTATAACTTATCATATGTAATGCATTATTTTTAATTTTACAAGTGTTTGCGCAGAAGTTGCATGTGAAAAAAAAAATCTACACGTGTAATGTAGCAACACATGTAAATGCGTAACGTGAATATGAGCTTAAGTATTCAAACACAAAACAATCATTCACAACCAATCAAAGAAATGGAAACAAAACAAACTCAATGTATGCAACATATTGCGTTGGTTAAGAGAGCATTACATATAACCTTTGTTCGGGCCCTTAGCGCAAAAGGGAGAGCATCGGCGTAGAGAGAGCATTGGCATTGCAATTTCAGAGATCGCTGGTTCGGTAATCGTGCGGGGCGAATATTATCAGTGACAAAAGATCTCGGTCATTAAATCTGATAGTCATTTGTCCCTAATTGCTGATTCAGAAATCATATTGGATAAGAGGTCGGACATTTGGGAGAGTTTGGTTATATCTGGTTATTAATTCGGGCTGTCCGGTAAGGTGGACTGACTGCCGGGATATATGACCGAAGAATTGATGAAGTAGACGTAAACCAAACAACAAAACACACATAATATTGCACTTTACTGCAATAACTGAATAACTGCTATTAAATTTAGAAGCACTAATTACGTTACTGCACTAAGGTGACGATATAACCTTTGGTAAAAATCTATTTATGGTGCCATATATTAGTTACACAAACATGCTTTTATAGTAAAGTACGCTATACATCTTTTGATTATCGGTTTATACTAGTGGCTTATCTCAGGTAAAGAGCAATATCTTTAACGTAGATACAACTGAGCCGAGATCTAGGCAGCATAAAAATAACCTAAAATAATTGTAATAGTAATTAAAGTAAAGTAATTAAATCATAGCACATGTTAGTCACAAATATGCAGGAACACTTTGTAACAAACTACTCGTCTTCTAAATGAGTCATTCTAAAGTATGTAACATTCAAGTAAATAATCATTATACTTTTGATATGATGAGTACCACAATCTAGATTGCTTTATTCTTGTAATTAGATTATTAAAATGTTATTTTGATCCCTACGATGTTGAAATACTTATGCTTTTAAAATCATTATATAAAGATTAAAATGCCAGTGAGGATATAACTCCTAGGATATTGAAATGCCTATTAGAATATAATTCCTAGGATAATGAAATGCCTGTGATGATACGATTTCTATGATTTTGAACATATTATGAGAATATAGTTCCTAGCATATTGAAATGTCTATGAGAGTATAATTTTTAGGAAATATTAAAATGCCTATGATAATGTAATTCCTTGGGTATTATAATGCCTATAAGAATATAATACCCAGGATATTGAAATGTTCACGATGGTATAATTCCTAGGAGATTGAAATGCCTATGATAATTTAATTCCTAGGATATTGAAATGCCTTTGATAATTAAAATTTATGGTCCATGATAATAAACCTTTTTGATATGGAAAAGCATGTTATAATAAAATCTCCATGATATTGCAATCCCTCTGATAATAAAATTCCTATGATATTGTACAGCCTAAAAAGATACAATCCCTGAAACATTGACATGCCTAAAATAATAAAATATTCATCTGATTGAAATGCCCATGGTAATTATCTCTATGATATTTAAATGTTTAAGATAATAAAATATCTATCATATGGTCTTGTATTGAATAGTGTTATTTCTATGATATAACAATGCTAATGATAATTAAATCCCTATGATATTGAAGTGCCTATGATTATATAAAGTCCCTATGATATAGTTATACAAATTATAATGATATTACTATGATATTGAAATGCCTATAAAAATAAAATCCGTACGATGTGGACATGTCTACACTACTTTTTCCGTGACAGAAATGTACGAGTGTGATAAAATGATGTGTAGATATATCAAAATACAAGTGCTATTAATATTTCAATAATGAATATTTTCAAACAAATCCAATGTTCAAAGTAGGGCCGACATTAGTATAGACTGTTATAGTTTACACTTTTACGAGAAATTGCATGAATAACAACCGCCCAAAATAACTGCAGCGAAGTATATTACAACTTTCGTTGCAGCAAACAGTACGACTTGTTAAATTGATATATACGTATCTGCTGCAAAAATTATTCTCTGAGTTTAAAAAAAAAGAAAACTTCCGAAATGCCTGTATGGTTTATTTTCTGAAATCAAATGATGCATATACAAAATCATTGCTAAATGGTTGAAACTCTACTTAAAACAGTAACATGGTATTTTGTTCCGGAATATTTTATTCTGTTTTCGTACAATGTTCATGTGAATTAAATAACAGAGACATTTTAAGTTACAACTTCTTTGAGAATCGACCATAAGATACTTAAAACTATATAATGTTACTGTTAATTATACTTTTAAATGATTATTGTTCAATTAGCAGAGACATTTTCATGTAACAACCATTTTGTAGACTAGAAGCACAAAGGCTATAAAATGCTTACATACTGACACTTTTTATCTGGATTTAACATGAAAGAGATCATAACGAGCGTAGATAATAAAACATAAGCAGCGTAATGTACTTAATTTACTACTTACATGTATTTCCTGGTGTTAAGAACACATTACGATAATATATATAACATTAGAATTTGTAATGTGTTCCAATCGCAAAAGTATTTATCGTCACCTTGTCACGACTGACTTTCTTTAAAGCGCACCTGTTGTTAATGCTTCTATTGTGACAGAAGTTGACTTGCAAAATTGTGTTTTATAGCAAGATCATATTAAAACATCATCAAATATTTTCAAACTATCTTTTTGTGAATTTCAATTCTATATCCTATTTGGATTCGTCGTGTAACTGCATAGCGGTGAAAGTTTATATGTTTACATTGCATAATATTCATATAAAACTTCTGTTGCTACATTGAAACCATTGTTTACAAACAAACCGCGACCGGCAACTTTCACCACTTTGTCATGGTTATTCCTGAATCAACATTCTTTGCAACAATGTCTGAAAGACTACGGCATTAACTAATTTTAATGTAGTCATAGGGCCATTCTATTGTTGTTGATTTTGTATTATAATTGATACTGTAAAATCATGTATAACATACAATACAATGATAACTTTAAATAGCTCTTAATGCGTGTCTTTTTCTGATGCTTAATTAAATACCATATTATGTTTTGTATAATACGAAACACGGAACAAAAATAGTTGCGTAAGTATGGATTTATATTGTAAACAGGAAAATTATCAAAGATCTACTATTAAGTTAAGAAGATTCTCGTCATTGAATTAACCTTTCAATAGAAGTGATTTGTAACTATGCGATTAGATATATGGAGAGAAATAACATAATTATTATCAGAAGATAGTAAAGCAGTGTCCTCTAAATAGTCTACCTGCTTATACAAAGATCGGTTACGTTTGCTGATGCATTGACATTTATTTGCATTCACTTTATCATTCTAAGTGTTAGAGCGCGAATTCATCCAGTCTTTTTTTTAGGAAAAACAAATAACAAACGCTTTCTGTTAATGGCTTGAGAGACGCAAGTTATCGTATTAAATAAATTGATCATCACATAAAAAGTTGCGAAAAATACATTTCTAATGGATTAATGGACTAAAGAATAGCCCGGTTCTTAAAAAGTTTTAAAAACAAAAGTCTGCAAAAGTAAATACGATTCAAATATTTAATGTACTTTGAGAGACAAATCTTTCAAATTAAATTAGTCTGCTGTAATATTTTTATTTATTGTTAATGATGAAGTGAAGCGTTTTTGTGCTTCTTGGTAAGAATTATGTTTTTTGTCTTGATGCACAGACGGCTCTATTAGTTCTCAAATAGCAAGAGAGTAAGAGGACAATATCTGTTGAAAATTTTGTCTAGGTCAGAGACATTTGATAAAGCAAAGATTGGGTATCCAGAAGAGATAGTTTTGTTTGATGAACATCATGAATCTTCGAAACCGAAGCATTTCATTGTAATATCTAAGGCTATAATTTGTTGCTAGCAATTTCATCTCAAAAGGAATAAAAATAGGTATGAGTTGTGGCAACATTTTCAAGGTAAACACTTCTAGTTTAAAATCCATATTCAATAGTTAAATTTATTACCTTATTTTTGAAATGACATATCTATTTATAGAATTATTTTATAACACACTAAAATAAAGTTCCAATACCTGTTTCCGAAATACATGTAACAGTTAATATAATATTGCATTTCTCACGGAATGAGGAAGGTTTTAGATAAAACGAATTGAAATGAATACAGGTATTATTAAAAGTTTACAAAAATTGAATGTTGACAAATATTAACAATGATTATACAGTCTTCAAGTACGAATACAGGAAACACAACTAGAAAATGATCAAAAAGGAGAAACTAGAAATAATACAAATTCAACAATAATGCCGTGTGGAACGATCTTCAAATATCGGAAATATAACATCTTTGATTTGATCTGGAAAAGGTGATCCCTCGCAAGCATTAACCATAACAAAATTACAGATTCGGTTTGGCCGAGTCTTGATATGAGGGATAATGAAAAAAGCAACATCCCTCATGCAACATGCTCGCTAGCATCGGCTTGAGTGGTACTCAATTTTCAACACTTGAAAGTGCTGAAATCAATCTTCCCGAAAGTTGAGTATTCTTAGCAATTTCTTACAAAACCTGCTGCATTTGTTATTTATGTAAATTTAGCAGACTAAGGTTTTTTATTTCTATCATCTTAACTTCAACTAGGTAAATATAAGTTCTTAGCATCTTTACTTTAAAGCATTTAACAACAGACAGGTGCAGATGCATGCAAATGAGTGCATCACCATTTCTATTACGTTGCTGACAATTAAGGTTACAAATGATGTTTTATGTCATAACAATAAATAGTTGTTATAGCTTCAAGTAAAGACAATAATGAGAAGAGTGCATACTTTTTGTCTTCTATTCCACACCTGTGTTGAATAATTTGTTGAACGAACCGTTAACATATACCTACTAAAGATACATTGCAAACAAATAAGAAATTATTTAAGTTTAAAAATACAATAGATTTGATCTCTAAAACGGACATGTCTAATTGTATTGTCTATAACAGATGTAACCATAACGGAAAAGATATTGTAATAAATGTGAGTGATAGAGTTGAGTGTCAAGAAGTCATTTTTATTGCACTTGAGAGCAATCTTGAAAAAATTAGAAATTTTTTGTTTACGTAGATCTATAACACCGTTGAATGTTGTAGAATGAATGGCATATTATCATTTGGGAAATATTGATTCGAATCGAGTTTAGTTTAATACCATTGTTGCTGGGACAAAAGTAGAACATGTACCTAAAGTTTTGAAACCTACTTCAGATATGAATAATAAGTGAGACTAATAAAAGGATGGGAGCACCACACTAAATACCGTATTCCGGTATATACCGGACAAGGTGCTTGAATGATAAAATGTTAAAAGTTTGGCTTTTCACCCAACGGAATGAACTTTAAAAGGTCTAATTCATCTTTTTACACCGATTTATGTATGATAATGAATGAAAAATGTAAAAATCGGGGGGTGGGGGGTGGGGGACGATATTGGTCTATTTTGTGATCATGATTTTGCAAGCGTCTATAGGTACTGCTCCAATCCTGTATTGAGTTAAATCCATGAATAAATATGTTTCTTTTAAAAGGATACTTAGGGGCAATCATGGTACACGCTTCAGTGCTCCTTACAATAGCTTAAAATGCTATAACGGTATATTTTGTGAGAAAAAATATGCTAGAATTGAAATACCTGGACCAATATAATGTACTTCATTAAACAAACGTTATGTTTTTGCAATAGCTATCTTAACGTATCTATTCAGTTAATGCATTCTGTTGTCCGCCAGAACAAAATCTAATGTGTAAAGCTTTAGATTAATATGCTATCTCTACAGGTATAAGAACACAAATTTTGATAATTGAATAAAAGCATCTGTGCCATTTAATGTTCAATCAGAATTAGTTAAAAGTTAGATCCTGACTTAGAGGAGTGATTGATAGTGTTTTCACATATGCAGTAAATAATGTTTTTTGATTAACTAAAAAAGTATCGATCTTATTCTAGTTTCTTAATGATAAAATATTGGCAATGTTTGAAAAAAAAAGAAAATAAAATATACATTTTCACTTATTTTATAATGATCCTAACCTACCAATAAGTTTAAATAGTGTACCATACACATATTTCACGGCCGTTATGGTAGTTTAGATTGACAGTATAATCAACTGTTATAACTATGAATACATAGTGACTTCTTAACATACTTAATGTTTTTGTTATAAAGAATGAAGTATTTCCCCTAAATCAGCAGAGTGCACTATGTACCTACTTATTATAAGAAATGTCTGGCATTTTCTAGAAATTAATTAACTCTTCGTAATAATAAGGTCAGGTGTCTATTTATGCTTAAATGAAATATTTGATGAATAATAAAAACCTATTCTATGAAAAGTGCAAATAAATTCATGTTTACTTCTTATATTTGATTATATTCTGATTGAGTGCATACAGAATTGAATATTAAGTAAACTGGCGAATTTGCCATAGTCAATTCATGTTGCTGTTCGATATTTAAAAAGTATGCTCATACAATGCCTATTGTTGTTTTAATGCGCTGTTGTATTTCATAACATGCTGTTTTGAATAGATCATCTTCTTTTGAGAGTGATTTTGGTGAGAATTCATATTTAAATTTCTCTCTGTGCTGTTGTTTATTTCATTGATTGTTTACAAATAGTGTGTAGGGTAAATGTTTGGATATATATTGTGCTAAACCTGGACATATCTGTTCTTTATCGGTATTTACATAACGAATAAAGTAAAAGAGCTTGTCTTACCTGCATTCGATGTCATTATCAGCATATATAAGCACACGCGACATAAGTATCCAAACATTATATTTGCTTAATTCCAAAATGATCATTAACTCTGAGAGAAAGCACAGCATTCACAGACATTTCTAAATTATATATCATCCGAATTTATTCATGAATCTTTTCTATCCTATAGAAATATTTCTTCAGTTCCAATATTCAAAGTAGGACGTGCCTGTTACTTACAAAGAATTTGGAATATGCTATAATTTTCTCAATAAACAGATTATATCATCATTGACATTATTAACTGGAGAAAAGAATATCTTAACTGTCGCTGCAGCAAACTGTATGACTTGTCCATGGTTAAATAAGCAAAAACCTGCTTTTTTCATGTACAACCATAATTAAGACTACAAGCCTAAGTCCATAAAATGCTTACTTTTGACATATTTTACATGGATTTATCATGAAAGAGATCATAACGAGAATAAGATAAAAAAATATTTGCTAGTGTATTTGTACTTGATTTTATCTCTGTGCAAAATTTCGAAACATTATATTCGACAGAAAGACAGGCAGGTTGACACACACATAGAGCGGATATCTTTAAAGTACTGATATAAAATTATCACTTTCGAATCGAATCAAACAAACAACGACCGACAACCTTTAAAGTGGTTACTCATGAGTCGACATTCTGTGCAAGAATGACCGTAACTGGCATTATTGAAAAACTTAGACATATAATTATTCTTCTTGATCACAGGACTTTTCTATTGATGTTTTTTTCTGCAGTATAACAGATGATAAATACCATGTTGTATCTAATACGATAAAAACAAAATGATTGCTTAATTTGTATAATTATATAATACCAAAATAGCTGATAATATTATTATAAACAAGATGAAAGACAGACTTTGTTTTTTGTGTTTTTTTTGTGTTTTTGTTGTTGTTGCTTTCTTGTTTTTGTTATGTTTTAGTTGTTTGTTTCCGACGTCTTCCTGACATCGTTCGGGCTATTTGCTATCATTTTCATTATTTTTGGAAAAATGTCTGTGCCTCATGTCATAATTTGTCAAAAATGTGATTAATTTTTTAATTAAAATGCGTTATTTATTTCAAGTTTTTAAGGGCATAAACGAACACATAAATAGTTGGAGGGAAACTGCAGATAATAGATTCTGTCTTATAATAACAAATGTACATGTATTATATTTTTTATGTTGCATTTAATGCTTGGTGATTATATGCACCCTTAACTGAAACAAGCTAACATGTAATGCATAAAAAATCTTCGAGAATTAAAGGGTGATTCTAACAGACACACGTTGATAATTACCACTCAGTTAGCTCAATTTAATTGAGTTTTTTTTTTTAATTATATAGCAATCTATTCAGCCCCTGCTACCACATTTTCGATATATCAGTCATGAGTAGCATGTCACTTTAAATTAGTTTCAACATTAAAGCTCGAAAATATAGCACTATCATCTAAGAATATACCCGTTTCGCTTATTTAAATACATAAATAATATATATTGCAAACAGGAGAACTATTAAAGATATATCATCAAGTTAAGGCGAGGCATTGTCGAAATTTGGATAGACACTTTGTTTTCTATCTGTATATAAAGTGTAAAGATTTTCGAATGAAACATCACCAAACTTTCCGTCAACTTTGTCTAATTATTTGGCAAATTTCACATTGCATTCGTTTGAAGATGTTTCGCCAGTTATATAAGGCCCAATGCTTTAACTCAATGAAAATGGCCAACAACAAAACTATGGATACCTATGATAATTGTTTAATTACTTTCAACACTAATTTGATCTTTAAATTTTTAATAAAATCCCTTTAGTTATCATTGTTTTGCTTGAATTAAAAGTAATAAATGTATGTATTGTTTATTTGATGTCAAAGAATTTTATTTACAAGGTATTTTATGTGATTATTTTTAGTGATGGACCATCCATGTGAAAAGTTGCGAATGTGTGTCAAGTTACAGCTCAATCACTGCAACATGCATGAACTGCCAAATAGAGACAGCTCTGCTAAAGAGGTTCACAGAGGTGTTTTCATGTGCTTTGTCTACAAAGCTATGTACACATAGATAATTGGTCTTAATGCTGGAAACAGCTAAAAGATGAATAAAAGGATTTCAGTGTGCAGCTCGTGTGTTTTGTTTTCAGTTGCTACATCTTTTGTTTACTTGAGTTTGCAAGTTTGTATTCCTATACCATAGACAAGTTACAATAGCAATTGCACTTCTTTCATACAGCTTAACCTAAATTTGTCCTTAACAGTATTTGGTGATTATGAAGTTAAGACTCTTGTGAGTGTATTCAATTACTTTGTGATCTGCTCAACCAGCTTGAGTATTCACCGCAAAAACAGAATGGGAAAGGACCCTTCTGAATACAAAATGCATGTGGAAAGTAAGTATTATTTGAAGTTAATATAATAACAACATTATTATTAAACTAAAAATGGTAACATTTTGTTCATTATTTATATTACACTTACCTTTCTGTGATTGATCAATCAGTGATTATTTTCTCATAGATTGCTTGGCAACAGCTTTGTTTAAACAAAATAGCCTTAGTGTTATAATACACTAGTCTTACTGGTGTTTTCTGATGACATAGACCGGAAGATCACCAATGAACGCATTGGAAATTTTCATTAGAACATTTTCAACATCATGGACATGACCATTACAATGTCTCCTTCTGTTGCTTAAATTAAACAAACTTTACTCACATGAAGCGCATTACAATACCCATTTGGAGCAAGCTGAGTCAGAAGAACATTAATCAGTGCTTTGCTTCATAACAGAACGGCACTTATAATGTTAAGTTCTTCTACTGTTTGGCTGGGCCCCTAGATCTCATTGTTAAAGGTCAAGCTGGGCAACAAAAAGAAAAGTTTAGTCAATATCCCTGTGTAAGCAAAGTGCATAACATACAAATATATGTATTTTGTGAGGAAATAAACGTAACAAATTAGATGCAATGTACCCAGCTAATGGAACGTCAGTCGTTATATTCAAGTGCCTGATATAATACACGGAAGGGCATCTATGGTTTTCCTCCACCGGTAAAGCTGGAACGTCGCCATATGACCATATACTGTGTAGGTGTGACGTAACACTTGATCAAACAAATAATTATGTTCGTTTTAAAAGTTATAGTAAAGCGTGTTTTGTTTTGCATTTTGATAAGTTTGCCTGTCAAAGTTCTGCTTTTTTTCTCCATGCATTGACGGTCCTATTATTTCTCAAATATCAAGGGAGTTAACAGACAATATCTAATAACAAATATTTGTCTAGATAAAAGGTAGTTGATGAAGCAAACATTGAGTATTGACAACGAGATAATTTTGTTCTGATTTAGATAATAAATCATGTGAAATGTTATGTTTTTCTCTACAGTTTTACCAATTCACCGATTGAAACATTACATTGTATGACGATTTAAAGTAATGTGCGGCAGCTGTAAAAAGTTGCCTCGTACTTCACTTCAGTGTTGTTATATTTGTCTGGTCCTTCGGGATCATTGATTCCAGAACATTAAGTTTTAAAATTGAGTACTGCTCAATTACATTTCAATTTTGCCATTTCGGACTTTCTCCTCTCTGTCTTAGTGTATATATAGCTGCACAAAGTGATTATAAATAGATGTTCATAAGTTTTTGTAGTTTGTCAATTCTAAAGTTAAGAAAATATTTGAAATTTGAACAACAAGATCACCAAGAAAGGGCGGCACATCGGATGCATCCCCTCAAAAAAGGAGTCGGCTCTATGTTATTATTTACCCTGATTTGATTTTTGATGTTGGTTTTAGTGCGAGGCTAAAATACTCTAATGGTTTGTAAAACTTTCAATGACTGTTCTTTCATAAATTTGCCCAACCAATGTTTTTGTTTTCGGCACAACATTGATCTACCGTTCATGAGATGTAACAAGATGTCTAGTTGGTCTTTTATTTGTTATAATTGCTTGATAACCAACTAAAATGTAGCTCATACTCTGTTTCCGAAATAACATTGTGATACTGTACACATAATGAAGATAGTTTTAGATATAAAAAATCTAAAAGATTACAGCTTTTACCGTAAATCTGAAACACAACACTGAATGTTAACCCACACTGATAAATAAATAAACAAAGACACAGTTATCTTAGGGTTACAAAAAACATTTAACCACCAATCTCTTGTCAGCAAGGCGGACATTCGAATCATTTAAGAATTTAAATTCGACTGATCAATTATTCAATTCATATTTTCAGTCTTAATATTAATAAAAGCTAAATCAGTGACAAAGTAAATAAATGATTTTTTTTTGCGGATTTTTTTTTTATTAATTTAGGACTTTGTAATATGTTTCAAAGATTTTAAATCTTTCATATTTCAAATGAATGCAAGATATGCAACAATGACATTTTAACCTCTTAGATTAAAACTCAAAACATCGACTTCGTTATGAAATATTATGCAACGCTGAATTATATGCCTCAAAAATAAGCTGATGCATATGGTCAGTTCGTGAGTGAAAATAACAAGGCAGGAACAATTTTGTTCAAGTTCAATTTCACCATTTTTGTGTTTAGATGTTGAATTCTGCTTAAACCGGCGTGGACGGTAACTTGCACTTTCCAGTACCATCTCAACAGAACAGAACAGAACAGACTCAATCAAACCGAGCCTGCAACATTTTACAATTTTGATGTGTTGGGCTTTCTTTAGGGACTCTGTTTTTATCTATTTCTACGTTATTTTTTAGACTTTATATAATGAAAAGTTGTAAGTCTAGATTTAAGGCAGCAATTATCCCATTGATTATTCTTCCTAGGAAGTAATTTTCATCATTTGCGGTAGCCTACATTAAGACGAAGCCGGGTTAAAATCATAATAGATAACCTTGTTAAATAAATTTGAAATTTAATTGCCTAATTTAACTGTCTATATTACCTCTTAAATTAATGAAGATAATTTACACAAACCGATTATTGACATTTTCTCACGAATTCCACCGCAATCATTTTTCAGTCGTCTTGATTATTTATGCAAATGGTCTTAGGGAACGCACAGCGAGGTACGAAAACAAACAACACTGAAGTTATATTCAAACAGAATATGTTATGATAAATCAATTAGGAGCACAAGAAGATAAAAGGTTAATACCAATGTCGTGTATTTTTCCAATCTTGATCAAAAACTGTTTATATACATGTAATATGAACCGTTTCTATAAGCATGTATCGGTATTGTCAGCTCCCTGGTTTTTAATTGTAGTTAATAATCTTTAAATTTACTATAGACTATGTAAGGAATATAATGAAATATTGTCATATTAATTTGTACATAAACATAAATGTAATTGCATCGATAATGACATCAGCTGCTTTGCTTAGATTATAGATGTGGATTGTCAAATTTTGGTTCCACTTTTATTCGAAATTTAATTTTAAAAGCAGACTTCACCTATATCATGTTTTTTCTACGGAAATGAACCATTTTTAGACTTGAGGCTTAGCCTTTAGATTGTTTACTGAAAAGCGGATCTTTCTTAGTCTTTCTTCCTTTCTGGGATTATGACTGTTGCGAAAACTCAATTCGTATTTGGAAGCGGACCGTTAGCTAAATTAGCGGCGTTACTAGATTTCTTTATTTGCGCTTTGGCCGATAGACTTACTCACAAATCGGAGATTTTATGCAAGTCAAACTTTCAAAATCCACCTTTCTTTTTTTAGCTCACCAGAGCCGAAGGCTCAGGGCGAGCTATTAGTATCAAAGGGGGATAATCCGTCGTCCGTCGTCATGCGTCAACAATCGTCTTCTTCTCTGAAACTGGTGGGCAGATTTACTTCAAATTTGGTCTGTAGCATCTTTGTGACAGTCACACTTGAATTTGCTCATGCCATTTCAATTGGCCCCTTTAAGGGGTCAACAGAGCTAAAAATAGAAAAAAAACCTTTAAACATCTTCTACTACAGAACTAATTGATGGATGATTACCAAACTTTGTTTGTAGCATACTTGGGTAGTCTTTTATCAAGTTTGTTCAAGATTATTTGATTGGCCCCTTTTTAGTGGTCTCTAGGGCTAAAAATAGAAAAACCTTTAGACATCTTCTTCTACAGAACTAATGTGTGGATTACCACCAAACTTTGTCTCTATCATTCTTGGGTAGTCTTTTATCAAGTGTGCTCATATTAATTTGATTGGCCCCTTTTAGGAGCCGCTAAAGCTAAAAATAGAAATACCTTTAAACATCTATATCTAGAGAACTAATTGATGGGTAATCACCAAACTTTGTCTCGGGCATTCTTGGGTAGTCTTTTATCAAATGTGCTCATATTAATTTGATTGGCCCCTTTTAGGGGTCTCTAGGGCTAAAAAAAGAAAAACCTTTAGATATCTATTACTGAACTAATGAATGGATGATTCCTTTAAGAGCAAATGGGAGCGGTTGTAAATAATACTTTTTATCATGTTAGATTCTCTATGAAATAGCTACAGTTTTACCAAAGGTTGGTTTTTGTTATACGGCCTTTATTTAAAAAGACACATATATTAAGTGTTATTATTAAATCTTATTAACAAACAGACGATTGGATATACATATTTATATGCAAAAAAATAACATTGTCTGATGAATTAAATCATAGTAATTAGTTGAAATACAACTCTTAAACATTTGGTCTAGAACCAGATACAAAAATATGTGAATATAGATTGCTGAGCATGTTGTCTCACTATAGACAACTAATTTGTAATTTACAGCTCCGAGAGATGATACAAGGCATATAAATAAGTCCTTTATGCTTCAAATATAATACACTGAAAGAAACTATTTACATAACACTTGATTTCAGCAGCAGTTTTCAGACGAAACTATCATTTCCATTTGGGGAATTACAGAAATCAGAATTGGAAAAAATATATAGCAAGATACAAATGTATAATCATTTTACTGGTGGGTTATTACTCATTTCCTTTAGCTAATATTAAAATAATTGTGGAAAGAGATTCTTGTAAAATAGTGTGTTACTAAAATACATGGAATATTATTTTCTAGACAAATTCATATCAATAAAATTACAAATGTATTTCTTGAAATCTATTAAAGGTTTAACCTTGTATTCTTTATTAACATAAAAAGCTTTACACGTTTTAATGTTTCCTTATGTACAAACTCAATCAAACCTAATATGCATTTTTATGTAATCTTGTTGATTTAATGCTTCGAAAAGATCACTTAACAGCCAAATAATAACATAACATTCTTCTAACGAACAAATATTTCTGTCTTTGATGATACTGAGGTAATGTTATTGATATGAATAGCTAGTTATTGAACTTGTTATTTGGGGTGACAGTTAAACTAGTATTAAGTTAAATCAGCCTCAAGTCAAAACGGCCCACAATCTGACAATTTGGTCTAAACAGTTGGCTTCTTAAATATGTTTCGTATTCATTATGGAACCAAACTGACAATCTTTACAACTATGGTTCAATCACCTTGTTGCAGATCACTCGGTCGATTAGATATATATGTCAAGCAGACACCGTAAATGATTGACACATTGAACATTTATTTTGTCAATCGAATGTCAAATAGACAGCGTACAAAACCGAAATGAAGATCTATAAATAATGTGTTGTTTTGTTGTTGTTGTTGTTGTTTTTTCTTCAAAATACTGACTACATTTCTTTAATTCAATGGTAAAGTTTTGTTGTAAAATAAATTAGCTTCAGCATCAAAAGTAATAAGGCCATCTGTCCTGTGAATTATCATATTGAAATGATATGTAGGCATCGGCGACGGTTAATAGCCAACAAGCAGCCGAGAGGTTATGGTTGTTGACTTCAAATCACTTCCGTAAACCGTGTTGATGCAACGTAAAAGCCAACCAAAATAAGATACTCATATAAAGATAATAAAGTATAAAGTCAATAAAACGGTCTATCTGTCTTTTATCTGTCATTTATTACTTGTTTTCATCCTATGTGTTAACTGTTTTTAAGATATTATTTCGTATACAGATATAACTTTTATTTTTGTTTTCTTGAGATAAAGCTGCGGTCTCACTTACTCCCGGCAGAGCCCAGGACGATCCCGGTAAGTTACCGGGACGATCCGGGACAATCCGGGGTGAAATTATTGTTTAGGTCACACTTATCCCGACAGCACTACGGTAGTTCCAAACTAACTACCCAAGATGCGCTCCGGATCATCCGGGCAGAGCCCAGGTGAAGCTACGGTTCATGCCGATGCTCCCCGTTGGATTGAAAACGCCCGAAAATGATAACATTGATACAATAATTTTTATTTGATATAATATCTATTGATCCAGAATAGTAATTCATGATGATTTTCTGAAAAATCCTTATGCCATACTGGATAGAAGGGAAATGGGAAGAGCTTTAATACAAACGAGTGCAACCATCGCAAATTGTCGTTATTCTTTTGAAATGATCCTGACTTTATCCTCCGGGGCTCTGCCTGTAGTTACCGGGGCTCTGCCGGCATATACCGGGGCTCTATCGTAACTCTACCGTAGCTCTACCGTCTATATCATACCCCGGATCATCCCCGGTTTGTGCCGACAGAGCTACGGTGCTTCCCCGGTATAACCCCGGTCGTTCCCGGCAGAGCTAAGGATGAAGCCGGCAAAGCTATACTTTCCCGGATCATCCCGGACCATCCCGGTGATATTAGATATTTTATTCCATCCGTGTTCGAATGCCGGATGTTCCCGGATCATCCCGGACGTTGCCGGCAGAGTTACGGATGTACTCCGGTTGTTCCCGGTCGTACCCCGGTCGTCTACCGGGACGCTGCCGGGATTTAAGTGATAGACTGTAGCTAAAGTTTGTACGAAAAACATTTATAATTAGATTGCTTTTTTCACTTCTTGCTATTTGCCAGAGATCTAGAATACAAACAGTCTTATCAAGACGTTTAACAAGCTTACATAACTTTCATTGTTGATCCAATATTTTACAAATAGCCCTTAATCTAAATAATTACCATAATTTCAGATAAATGTCTTGAAACACTCAACAGTATGTCACATTACAAGCGTGCATTATTAATCTCTTAAGATAAGACGTGCAAATAGATAAAATACCTTAAAGGCATATTAAGCCTAAAATAGTGTTATTCTTATTTCTCAAAAGCATTTAAACTGTGGTGTCCTCATATAGTTTCCAAAGGTTTACACTTTGGACATATATCTGAGCTATGCGTTTTAGCAACTGGTACAGTTAAAGTGATTTAGTATTTAGTTTTTTGTATTGAAGTCAAATATTTTGTTCTAGAACATTTAATTATCTGCTTTATAAATGTATGTAATATCGTATCGTTTATCTTGCACTTGCCAAAACATCTATGTGAAAATATTGAAAATTTCCCTTAAAGTAAAATATTGTGAACAAAGACATTATTTTAACTTGCAAAAGGCGTTTTTAATTAACGAACATTAGATATCAAAATATGCAAAAAAAGGCCTTACTGCGTAAGAAAAGCGATTAATACTGCAAAACCGGTCATTACTCGCACTACTTGTAAATTATTACTTGAATCTCTCTACTTTTCTTAACATGTTAGAACGGTTATCTTTTTTTTTCTTTTTTTGAAGTATTCAGCTAAAGTCAAGTGTTGCAATAATTCAGGTCATTTTTCACAATAAGCATAATTATTCTGGAAAAAAAACACTGAGCGAACGATCTAAAATTGTTCACACTGTTATTGGTCTAGACCTACATGTATATTAAATGGGACTTTAATCTTAAAAAATATTTCTATTCCCGTCATGTCAAAATTTCACTTTAAAGTGACAATAAACTTATTTATGATCGCATTTAAGTATATTTCTGCCTGAAGAAAATACCATTCCGTGTTAGCATAATTTACGATGTTCCGTTTAAAAGAAATGCTGAAAAAGAAATGTGTGTCAACGAAATTTAAGTGATAAATATGCCACATCAGTGTTTCTCGTTCACTTTGCTTATCACAGATGACTTATTTGTCTGACAAGTATGTAGAAATGGTATACTTCTTGTATCGTTAATAATTATGACAAATACCTAATAGAATATGTCTGGTATTCTTTTCCAGAATAAATACTGCATCCATCGAAAGAGACGTTTCTAGAAAGTATGTAAAACGTCTGAAATGACATTAACTGAATTTGATTCCTTTTTTTTTTCTTTTTTCCTTTGCTTAACCTGTGCTTAAATATTACTACAGTTAGGCTGCTATATTGTTCATTTCAAGCATATAAAGGTCCCTAGCACCGTTTCATTTCCAGCAATATAATTTGTTTGTTATAGTGTTATCATATTTCAAAAAGCAGAACAAAACTGTATCATATAACTTTATTCCAGAAATACCAAGTCGTAAATTTGTAAAAAAAATGTCTTCGGAAACATGCAACACAATACCTGTTTACTTTTAATATTGATACAATAAATCAATAGAGATACTCTTTATAATAAGTGTTTGAAATACATCAATGAAACGTGTAAATTATTACATGAATTGTGAATATTCTAATTTTCTTTTTTATTAAGTGTTTGAAATACATCACTAAAACGTGTAAATTATTACTTGAATTGTAAATATTCTAATCTACTTTTCTTTTTATTTACGTGCATTTTACTGAAAATTGATTTTCTTGCATATGTTTCGGCTCATTTGGAGGTGCATTTATGCAGCTTCGAAATTTCATATGGCCGTGTATTAAATAAATGATCCTTTTTTATATAAATGGAGGAGCGGATCATATTGTATTAGCTTAGTGACGTTGGAACTGGGCCATGTTACTTTTTCAAAACTCATTTTAACTAAAAACATATTAACTAAAATGATTATCATCTTATATTTTGACAAGTGATTTTAACATAGTTATTTGAAATTTTTACAAATAACGACCAACTATTATATATATTTTAGGAAAAGGTTAAGCTCTGAAAAGAACAGTAGAATCCTAAACAAACACATCACTTCGGAAATTGAAGGCTGAACAAACATTATATGATTTTATAAAAAGAAAATCGATTTAAATATTATGTGAGAAATTACTAAATAATAATTCAGATATTTCAACACACCTGAAACGATGTTGAAAGTCAATGTCCAGTAGAGGATCACAATGTTTTATTGGTTGTTTTCTGTTTCAAAAGTACTTTCATCAAAATATCTCTAAATTGTGACGTAAAATTAAGTTTCCTGTAGTAAGTGTTTTATTCTAACATTAGATTCTTCAACTTTAATTCTTTCCATACGCGTTCAACATTGTTGATAAGCACGTCTTCAAATTTGTCGAGTACTGTAGTATCTTTAACCCTTTGCTGTTTATCCTCGTAATTCTCCCAGTTTCTATAGTGGTGGAGCAAACCTATTTGTTGAGTAACCTTTACAACACGTGCATTGGGGATTTCGTGTATAAGAATATAATTGACACGTGATGGCCGAACAAAATACTTTGAACGGTCCATGTGGCGATATATCTTTGTCTCGTGATCAAAATGTTTCAAGGTTATTAACTTTAGTTGTTTGGCCTTTGTCTTTCCTTTAAATTCTACCTCATCATTTGTCCATTCTTTTCTGAAAAAGGTATTTTTGAAAATGAATCCATCCGCCGATTGGTCAAGATCTTTCAGCATTTGAGTCCAGTTGAAAGCATTCCCCGAATGAGGAACAATGTATTCATCCAAGTCGATATTCGACATAAATTCTGAGATTTGCTTAGTCCTGAAAAGACAGTCATTCAGTGCAACAGTTTGACCAAAGTTAATGAATGTGATGTTGAACCGGAAACGGAAGTCTCCATGGAATAAATTTCTGAGAAATTGCGTTCCGAATAGAATTTCAAAATATTTTTCACATCTTTCCGATATGGAATAATCATAAACGATAATTTTGTCGACACCAAGGATTCGATTGAGTTCTACCCCATTCGATGAATTCATGAACACTTCTGTAGCTGAATATTGGCGCCAAACAAAACCGTAAAGTGCCGTTGGTATGTGTCGACTTTTGAGGCATTGTTTATACTCAGGAGATTCAAAGCGTTGTTGACACGGATGTGTTGCCAGTGAAACAAATGATGGCGTAGCATTACCATTTAATTTACATTCAAACGTCACTGCATGTGTCATATATACCTGTAAGAGAAATATTAAATTATTGTATATTTATTTTATACAACGTGGTAACATCATGTGATATGAATTTGAAAAAAAAAAAACTTCCTAAAGACACAATATCAGATTAAACTAAAAAGTTACGAAATAAGTAAATGTAAAAATGATTAATCAAATTTAAGAAAAACCCAAGGAGAACGTTAACTTAATGCGATTCCATTTTGGAATAGGCCACTAAACGGGGGAATTATTATTTTTGTCGCGTCTTCATCGCTTGATGTCATTCTTATTTTACAATTGTTAGTAAAACAATTATAATGAATATATCAATGGTCAATAATTTGCAAACCTTTTATACGTAAAAGCACGTTATGCGTCAGAAACGAATATATCATTCCCTACTAAGAAAAGGTCGAACATGATTAAAATAACCTTTAAATAACGGTTTTACTTGGATAATAATCATGTAAGATATCAAAGTATCGCATTACCTGAATGTGAATTGAAATATATTTTCATAGGAAAATAAAATATAAGTCATGTTAAGGTGGAGGTCTCTTCAACTTACCAACAGAAATTCTAGCATTAAAACAAGCAACGAAATCTTATTACACAAACTAGCAACTCATAATATCATGAGTTTATCTATATTCGTAACAGCGGATGTAGTCGAGTATACTGGTTACTTACCATTGCGAATATGAGATTACGGTTGAGAGTTACTTTACAACGGGACACTTAAAATAGAAGCTTGTGTGAGACAAGTAAGATAAAAGGTATTCATTGGGCGAGTAAATTGTGGGCCGCCTTTTTAAAGAGATGTTCATAAGGTGAATATCGATGTTAAGATAATTGGTATATCATATGGAGTTATTGTTTAGTGCATGTTGTGAGGATGTTTCACTAATTACAATAAAGGCTAACAGTTATAAATGTTACATTAATTTCTTCCATATATTGTTAGAAAAGAAGTTCACTCTTTACTAGATGATTCACAAACTTAATTGTCGAAACCGAAACGTTCGGCAGTCTAAAAGACAATTAATATTTTTCGTAGTGTTGCAGTTGCCTAAAACACTTGAGTGTGTGTTTTTAGTTAAATTATGCTCGCCACCGGTTGTCCATATGGGCGAGTCCTCAAGATGAGTATAGGTCATTTTAGACTTTGGAGGATAGTGCAAGATACATATACAGAGAGAAGGCCCAATTCAATAAGCTTCTCCTGGTTCAGTAAGCCGTGTCCCAGTGTTTAAGCACTCAAATACGGGACCTCAATTTAAAGTCTCATCAAAAAATACTGATTAGTAATTTCAGTTCGCCTGTCCGGGAATTGAACTCACAACGCCGAGATTTACAAGTCTATGCATGCGTCTTCATGTATAATATACTAGAATTCAGGTGCCGTTTTATCAACGGTCGTACGCCCGGTCGTAGCTTAGATTTGGTCGTACGACCGATCTTTACGTCTACGTCGCGTTTTTATCACACATGGTCGTAGCTAAGGACGTTGTAGATTTACGTCGTAACTTTAATGGCTGCTTCAGACCAGTCGTAAGTAGGTTTAAAATCTTAAAAAATGGCGGCGCCATTTTTTGCATAATTGCCGATAGGAACACTTTCAAACACAAATATTTGAACAAATGAAGTTTTCAACTAACGATAGGTTTTCCGCGTACATGTTTATGTACAGTGCTGATTCTATTTAACATCCCAGGGACGCAACTATCACTTCCAGATTAATCTCCGGATAATTTCCACGAAGAAGCCATGGTTAGTTATATTACTATAATTTAAGTACAACCGACGTATATATGTGTTTAATATAACTCCTGTCACATCTGTAGCTAGATTAGCAAATGATTCTTACAATTTTCTATACCGTTTCCTACTTTTCTTTTCGAAATATTTTAGTACAGAAATTTCGGACAGTGCAGATTTCGGACAGAATATAGATCTAACAATTGTCAATAACAATTGTGTTAATTGTCAAGCTATTAAACCAATTGGATTGTTATAATTAGTTAAGTATGTTCTTTTGTAGACCTTTCAATGAAGTTGCTACAGTATCTATGTGAAAGACAAGTGTTAATAATGTGAAATTAACATGGCAACATTATGTTAACCTACAGTACAGTGCTGTAATGGGAATGCAAATGAAAACTGCAGCACTGTTGTTTTGGTAAAGCATGTATATGTTTGCGAAAATGAGCATCTTTAGATCCAATTTGTTCGTGTATCACATGAAAAAGAGGATTGTAAACAAAGGACAAGTAACTTGTGCAGACAGGTGAGTTTGAAATATTTGACAGTTTTAGAGTTCACTTCACCCAGTTTTAGAGTTCACTTCACCCCTCTTTAGAACTATGAAATCTGATTAAAGCACTACACCTCCCTTTTTGTTTATGTGTTGTTATGTGCTTTACACAAATTAAGGTGGAACATGTGAAATGCAATCAATTATGGTGATTAGAATATTCATTGTTTGAACACATTCTTGTTATATAATAACTTATATATAAGTATGGACCAAATCAAAATAGAGATATTACTTTTCCCCTAATATACTTACATGTGTATGATATTAATGATAATCAATTGAGTACATTATATTTTTTTCTAAAATATAATTATCACATTAAAACTTCAAAATAAGTTTGACTATTTAAAATAACTTATTTTGTATTAGTCATTTAAAGTAGGTGACCTACTATCTTAGATATGAGATATCTCTTTCACCCCTCATTTGTTCTAACTAACATTGATACTGGGAAACATTTAAACAAATACTATTGTATTATATATTGTAGTAATGTTAGATTTGTGGAAATCATTATAAAATTTACTCATAGGTTGTTAAAGTATATGTAGATATTATCCTAGTAGGCTTCTTTTCAGGTATTACTTGATTTTTGTTTATACATGTACATTGTACATGATATATAGAGTCTATAAAATTGTAGCTGAAATTTTATCTGATTTTCCTTACAGATATAAGGCAGCATGAATAGTTAGTACTTGGTGCATCTGCTGATCAATGTGTTTGTCAAAAGAGGACAGTAACAATGATGAGGCTGTATATCACCAGGGTCAGTAGTGACAAACTTATTTTAGAAACAGTAATATAAAAGTACAATGACCTTACACTGTCAGGGAATTGACAGTTATAGAGGAATATAAAAAAATTCAACAGTGAGAACTTCTTTAAAAGCTCAATGACTGTGACTGACAAATTCACATATTACAAAGACATTCATAGCAATTGAATAAACATTTAGTTTATAAGGATTTCATTTGAATTATACATTTTCATATTTATCTGTTCATGACATTTCATATGAGATAGTTTGTAAAAAAATATTGTATCAAATTACAATGTTAATTATTTGATTTTAAGTCAGAATATTCTCTGTAATGTTTCAGATAACTGCTGAATGATGGAAGGTTAACAGCTAAACAATCTTATGATTGGAATCAATATCCAGGGACAGCTCTCCCTTACAGGGTCCAAGTGTTGTGACCTTGTTATATGGCCAACAAAGGGCATATAAGTCCTAAAGATAGTTAAGAATAAAGTTATAATTATAGACTATCAAACATTTCATCAATTTACCAATATCTGTAAGATAAGGTACATTATGTATAATTTAATACATTCCATAATAACATGCACATGAATAAAAATAACACTTAAGTATGGTCACAAAGGGACAGTCAGTGATCTACAATTATTACCCTGAATGCATGTAAGAAGCTTTATGTGAATGGTTTTAATGATAAATGAAAACATATACATAGGTCATGTAGGTTAAGGTCTTTAAGTTGTTTTTGAATATATACTTTGGATGGTACATGTATGTACTGACTGTATGTTCACTTGTCTTAAGTGTCAAAACTATATATAACTATTCATGTATGACAAAATAAAATATGTATATTTCTTGAGGTGATAACTTTACTGAATCATTCTCTTGAATAACATTATGAAATTCAAAACTTGAAAGGAATACACAGCAAAATGATGTTCTTCTCTGTATTCAATTCGATTAAAGTGACTTTGAAAAAAAGATTTATGTGTTACAATTCATAACATGAGATAAATCAATGTTACAGTAACATATGTGTTTATATTGATATTTATTGATTTATTGTTACTTGAATGCATTAAAAATTGTTGGGATGAATATTAAAAACACAAAGAAAATAACACAAAAGGGACACTAATTGAAATAAACAATTGTAATACAGAATTTCCTGGAAGTGACATTTTATCTTTAATGTGCTAAGGTTATAATCATCTTGTTGTCTTAACTGCTCTTGTCTGAATAGTACCTTGTGTCTGTTAAAACATATTATTTTTATATTGTTATCTACTTTCAAGATTGTTTTCTAGTAGATATGTAAATAAATTCTCAACAGGTAACATAAAAAATTAATATGAATTAGAAAAAGTTGTAACATGTCATTTCAATGTCATAATTTACTGTCCTATATTTATTTATTGTCATACTGGAATAATAATAAATGACTTTGTAACATTCAACCACTTTCTGTTCTGTAGATACCATCACAAATCAGCCAGCCATACTAGGATCCTGCCTATTACAGGACAAAATATGTTTTTTCGCCGTATTTTTCTTTTAAATAAAAAAAAAAAAGAATGGAATTTTACCCAAATAATTTTGGGTTTTTATAACACGTAAACATTACTTAATCGGACATAAAATAAAAAAATTGACCGTAGAAATGTGTCTATAAAGTAGGGCATTATAAGACAAAAAATCGTGTAGACAGCTCAATTTACCGCGGACATTGTGTTTCAAAATCTTTTGAAGTCGTGAATTTAAATTTGTCTGTAAATAATCAGCGTGGAAACTACGACAAGGTTAAGATATTTGAAGAATCCAGGCAGCCATGTTTGTTACGAAGAGGTCAATGTTTGGGGTGTAATTGAAATTAACACTATTAACTCAATTAACGTATTGAGTCTTCATGATCCTTAAATGTATGAAACACTTTGATATTCAATGGAATTCTGTTCTTTGTTATAAAGTTCCCTTTTGGTCATCATGTAGCATGTTACAAAAGCCATAAAATCTATTTTTATTTACATTTCATGTAGAGTATCCTTCATGGGCGTAACCCGTTTCCTTATATGTTTTTTTTAATTTGCATTTCTTTGAAAAGACAACGACATAACTGTTGGAATAAATTTAAAATTACTTTTTATCATAAAAATCTGTTACGATTGTCTCCTGAGATAACGTTGAGAAGAATTAAAAGTGAAATTTATCTAAAATAACCATTAATTAAGGGCCTCAATATTCGGGCATGCGCAGAACAGATTATTCCCCGCATGATCAGGTCATGAAATTACTAGTAAACACAAAAGGGCATGGTAGTAAATAAAAAACTGAATCAACAATATTTACCTGAGAGTGGTTTTGTTGTTATTTACTTTGAAATAGAAATAGTGTGTACGATTCAGACCGGATGATTTTTAAATCGAAGCAAAAAAATAAAGAACTACTCGGCAGAAATAGATTTTGTCCGGTAAACCGATTGTCCAGTAAATATGAAGGAGCCCAGTATTGTTTTCAACTTTCCCTTAATCTTAGCTGAAACTGCTAAGAAAGACTCTTCTAATGTTTGCAGATGTTGTTTAGCATTTTACCTCAGAGTACTGTACCATTTTTTTTTAATTCAAGCTGTGCCACCTGTAAAATATTCAATGTCATGAATGCACAGACAGATTGAACTTTGGTGGGTGTCTCTGTATTCAAGCATCAACAGCGCTTTGTTCCAAGTAAAAAATCTTAAAACAGTAGCTATGCTTTGGAAGCCTACAAGATACTATACGGTTGACAGATCATAATGATGAATACTATCACGTTCTTTGACTTTTATTCAGAATATTCTTACCGATCTCGGGTAAGGGATGTAAGGGATATATTTACATAGTCATTGGTGATATTTAATTGTATCCTTAGCCGTTTTTAAGGATGATCAGAATGGCGCTTAAGTTTTTTTAGAAGTAATGTGTCTAACACGCAGAAGGCATATACAAATTTTGACATCGTTTTGTAGACGGATATATATGAGCCGCGTCACGACAAAACCAACATAATGGGTTTGCGACCAGCATGGATCCAGACCAGCCTGCGCATCTGCGCAATCTGATCAGGATCTATGCTGTTGCTATCAGTTTCTTTTCTTGTTATAGGGTCTGTAAGCGAACAGCATGGATCGTGATCAGACTGCGCGGATGCGCAGGCTGGTCTGAATCCATGCTGGTCGCAAACACAATATGTTGGTTTTGTCGTGACGCGGCTCATATTATGTCCTCTTTTTGATGCATCTCTATATTTTGATCCGCAAAATAAGTATCTATTTGTTTTTATCAAGGATTTACCGTTTTTTTTATTAAATAAAGATCAATATACAATGTATCCCATGTATTTTTTTTTTAAATCTTCTATTAGAAAAAAAATATAATGGCATTCTAACTCAAAAAGACTTATTGTTTTTTTGTACATTGTTGAGTTAATTTGGAAACAAAACGTATTAAATGTTCTTTTTGCTCATCCCCCATGCTTTGCAGTTATTAAAGCTACTTCGACGTTCTGTTTATGCCATGACAGGTGCGCGGGAAATCACGTGACCCGGAAACGTACTTTCGACTGTATGGTTACTGTTTATACGGTCGTACGACCGAAAATGGTCTTAGCTGCGACTGAGGGCGTACGACCGTGTTCATAAAACGGTCATGAGGAAATCGTAAGCTCGGTCGTAAGTATCGGTCGTAAGATAAGATCGCAGTTACGACCGTCTTTGTTGATAAAACGGCACCCAGTATAATACTTAAAAATGTATAATCAATCTACTTATATCAAACGTGTTAGGTACAAAAGATACTATAACATGGGTGTTTTATTGCTTTAGGTATTTTGTAACATTATAATACTAAGAGGATATTTTTTCGTTTGAGTGAAATATGGAATATATTTTCACGAAACATGATAAAATGCCACATATTTTCACGAGCCGGGACGGCGAGTGAAAATATGAGGGATTTTATCATGCTAAGTGAAAATATATACCATATTTCACGAAAAACGAAAAAATAACCTTTTTATTTAATTTCATTATCAAAGAAAAATGGTAATGAACCCCCTTGTCTGCTACGCAACTGCAATTATACAGCGCGCAGTAATATAAGTATCGTCTTGTTTTGCACGCAATATTTAGCGCTAGATTGTGACGTCACGTAAACAACTTTTTAAACGTCTGTACAGCGTAAATGACTGAATTAAAGATATTGGTGTTCGGATTTATTTTCTTAGTTAGACCATTTTCTATCATTCTAGATAATTTTCAAAACAAAATTCAACAAAAAAGTTGTTTGTATTTATCAGATTTTTCAAACAAAACGGCGAAAGAAGTCCCTTAAAATAAATATGAGTTTTGACTCCGCCCACTTTCATATTTATATTTCACATTTATTGTTAAAAAATATGAAATATATTTGACTGATATAGCACCATATTTCAAAGGTAAAATTAAATAAAAGACGATACTTAATGAGTGTATTATTTTGATAGGTTGTGTTGATTTTGTAAACAAATACAGCATGTGTATGTTATTCTGAATCGTTGTATAATATTGTCATGAGATATCGGATGTATCGCTTGTGTTGATTTTCTAAGATAATATTTTTATGAGTTATCGGTTATATCGCTTGTGTTGATTTTCTAAGATAATATTTTTATGAGTTATCGGTTATATCGCTTGTGTTGATTTTCTAAGATAATATTTTTATGAGTTATCGGTTATATCGCTTGTGTTGATTTGTTAGATAATATTATAAGAGTGTGATATTCTGATCGGTTGTATCGCTTTCGTTAATTTGTGAGATAGTATTGTATGAGCGAATTAATCTGATCGGTTGTTTTGCTTGGGTTGATTTTCTAAGATAATGTCACATGAGTTATCGGTTGTATAGCTTGGGCTTATTTGTAAGATGATATTACACGATCGGATGTATCGCGTGAGTTGTAATCCCAAAAACTCGAATTGTCAAACGATGGAACATAGCTCTACGAAATTAAGTCCAAGTATTAATGCATTGTGTGCGCAAAATTCAATATGATTGCATTAACGTTTTCTGAGACAACTTAAACTTAGATAGTAACGATTCAAATAAGCGTAATTTACTATAATAACGCTTGTGCTGATATGCTACGCTTATTTTCTTGGGTGGGCTTTTCAATATGGACAAAATCATTCAACATTTTATGGAAATGTACTACTTACTGAATGAATATACTATCTGAATAAAATAAAAGGTGCAGTCAGTGATGAAATGATACGGATGTTCGAGCTTATATTGGTTTGCGTTGGTTGCATGAGTAGAATAAGTTGCCGTCAGCAGATTAAAGGTTTAAGACCCATTATGTCCAAGTAATTTTTTTATTTATATTCCTGAAAAGATTTTATTTTTTTGATGTCCTATGATATTTTCCAAAAAGTGTCTTATTGACAAGTTTCTTAAACCGGATAACCGGATTCATGCTTATTTTAAAAGTAAAATGGTGTTAAGTGAACAAAGAGAGTAATTAACACATTGCAAACGGCACCTTAAATCTTTTTTTCCCTCTTAAAATCTTAGTATATTTTAAGGTTGATTTCCTCGAAACAGGTTTGGCTCAACTGAAGGCATGCAGCTTTAATATGAACTAGTAATTTTATGGAAGTAAGATACTACTTTGTTAACATTTTTTTTCTATCTTTATGACAAAAAAAATCAGAGCTACTTTCTACTCTGAAACGATTATCTAAACTTTATAAAACTTATGTTGCCCGTTCTAAAGAATGATAATATTCGTTTATAAGCCATAATAAGTCTTTAATGTAAATATTTTATTATATAATTAATATAATTCAAATGATATGGTATAAAGTATTTACGGTAATGGTCCGGTCGGGTCGTTTGGTGTTCCGACAATAGCATCAGTTTCCCGCATTTCTATTTCACCAGTTATGTCCCGTATTGTCCACAATTGGCAAATTACAGTGACTTTATGCATTGGTTTTGCACCAATGATAAATATCTTTTTCTCAGTATTAATATAATATGCTGAAATAACAAACATTGTCAAAGATTTGTCTACCGGTTGCCAAGATCCATCTTGGCCTTTTTGTGTCTTATTTAGTTTTCCTCGACAAACTTCGTTAACCAAATAATTATCCATTACTTGCCTCTCACGAAGATGTTTAACTTTGTCTCTGGGAACTGCTGTATTATCGAACCAAGCATCACTTGAGGCTTTTCTTTTCAGACTCTTAAATGGTATATCCAATACAGAATTTAAAATAACATTGTAAACTTTTAAGTTAGTAGCAACTAATACGAATATTATTGAAATCACGAGAACTAATATCCACACTGTTTTACGTTTCATAAACCGGTATTTTTTTGATAACATTTTGTGATATGCCTGTCTGTTCTGCAAGTTTATGTTTTAGTCATTCAAAACAGTCACACACATTATTTTAAAGTTTATATCACATGCATATTACAACCCACTCTAAGATAAAGCTACTCGTATCCAAGTTTGTTTAATTTGTCCTTAAATAGTGATAAAGACAACTATGTGTATCGTTGCTAAAGCAAATTCATTAAATTTACTGTAGGTTATCCACTTAAAGAATGAATAGTTTACAATGATCTATTTTCCGACTAAGTTGCATGTTTGTATCTTATTATGCAAATGTGCAATTATGCAGATGTGTCGAATAAAAGACACCGTTTTAGTTGTAGTGAAAAAAGTTTAAACACGGCTTATCATTCACTCCTTAATGTCTGAATTATTTATCTAAAGGGTTTTATGTGCACAAGGAACATTACACCGTAAAATCCTTTACGAAGATAACACTTTTAAAGGAACAACTACATCCCTGATAAACCACATATTCACTTTATTCCCTGCGGTCTGGAGACCGCAGGGTATTGGTACGCGTTTAACTTTTGAGGCATGGAGGAGCACGTGACCTGTTTTCGGTACATGGAGGAGCATGTGATCTGTAAACCGTACACGATTGGTTAATTGACCTTTTCGAAAACCTGGCCGGTTCGTTACGGAATCACCTCTAGGGAATTAGTCAGAATTACACCTAATTAAGAACAAAAAACTATTAAGTGATATTTCTAATTTTCTATAAATATTTTACCGTTTAAGGTGGAAAAACTTGAATGATGTATTTGAAAATTATCATTGTTTCTTTAATATATGTATCTCAAACTTAACAAACAATAAATTGTTTATACTGAAAATCTACAAAATTAAAATATTCGTAGTGGCATCTGCCATAATAAATAGAGATATTTTCTGCGTAAACTTGTGTGTTTACTTTTTTTTTGGCTTGGAATTATTCATAAAATGGTAGGCCTATGTAATCATTTTCTTAAAAAGAAATAATTGTTTTATGTTCGACCTTCTCCGGACATCAACGGTCACCAGTTTCCAAAGACCTTCTTCTATATTGATTGATTATTGTCAACTATATTCCTTATACAAACGTTTATTTATTCCCCTCTCCCAAAACAATGTTGAAAATAGTTAAATGAAATATCTTTATATCATTAAAAATGTTCCCCGCAGGAAAACATTTAACTTGTTACAGTTTGACATAGTTAACTTGACATCGTCAGTTGTTTTATTTCATAGTGGAAAGATTTTTTATTGATCGTAGCGGAGTGTGTTTTTAATTTTTTGTTTTGTAATAAGTCTTTCACAGATATTTTTGTGGGGCGGGATAAGTGTTACCTGTTACCTGTATCTCGCGTTACCCTTTTTTGGTTTATTCCAATTTAACTCGGAAAACAATAAAATGTGAAAAAACAAGATCGACCAATGAGCGCATTCTCCCAACAAGAACCACCGGAATTGGGCCCAGCTGAACAAATCCAAAATCGTTGTATATGAATAAAACGAGTTAAAATTTGACAATAAATGATATATTTAATGTCACGTGCTTATTGCTTTTTCATTTTTTTAACTTATTGACCGCTTGTAAGCTTTTAATCATTATCCGCTTAATACCATGCTTGACGCAGAAGTCTACAATAGTTTACTCTTATTTTGATAACGTTTTTATCATAAGTGAGTGCATTGATTGCCGTTTGACAAAATACGTGTGTTACGGCACCATATGTAAAACGGCACCATTTGTAAAATGGTGCACCATATGTCAAAAAATCGGAACCAAATACGAACTTTTTTGCCGTTTTGCCCTGCACCAAATGTCAGTATTTTCGGTACCATATGTAAAATATTTTTTGATATGCACCATAAGTAAGAAAAGATGCACCATTCGTAAAATGCAAACAAAATCACTTGGAGTAATATATAGGGGTAATATTTTCTGTACTATAACATAGTCTTATCATTATTATCAACATCATCATCATCATCATCAACGCTGACTGACGCCTTACCTACTGAGCTAACCAGTTATTCAATTAGATTAGTTGATAATATTAACCTTAAAGAAACCTATCGTCTCCATTGTGTTTAACATACTTTCGTTTTTGAAATTATTGACAGTTTAGACATTGAATTTTTATCATAAAGTGATGTTTTTATTTCAATTTCTCAATAAGATATTGTTAACAAAGCATTCAAATTTCATATGTGCTAATACTTATCAAGTAAAAATAATTAGTTTTTCTGTTTTTAGGGCGGGCCCTGCTTTTCCATGTCTTATACATGGATGTTTTCTGTTTGCACGTTCTAATTTGTGACGTTTGCAGGTCCTTAAGCTTATCGTTGCTATACACAATATATGTGCAGTCATACACAACAAACGCCAGTAAGTACATGTAAGTTGCTATATGTACGGTAAAATCCTCATTAGTCTTGAATATTAAATTAGAGGCAATTAATCTTTTTTAACTATTTAACTATTTTTGTTTTTTAATGAATAGATTAATAATTTTATTTTGGTGAGAGATTGCTTATAAATTAGTTAAATCGTCGTTTATAAGCATTTATAAAGTATATTATGAAAAGAAGATATAACAACGAGATAAAAATAATGTGAATATGCGGTTTTCGTTGTTGAAAAAAGGAGTTTTATTGCACCATGTATGTACAGTTGTAACATAGCACACTCATACTTCGATACACAAACGATATAGATCTGTGCGCGAGCGGAGCGCTTGAATTAAACACACTTCTTTGAGAAAAAACAGTTGGAAGACAATTACTCTATCTACAAAGTATCTTTTACAATAAAAAATAAAATTGTTTTTGCTCAGTAAAAAGGCACTGAATAGCATGACATTTGTAAATGTGAAAGTAAAAATTCGAAAGTTGTATATTTGTGTTTTGTAATGGAATAGAATAAAGCACTTTTTGCTAGAGTTTCCGTTTTAAGAGATGGATAGTTTACTCACATAAAAATGTAATTTAGTGTGCCATGAGTATGGCGTCAGCGTTTTATGCCTTTTTATTTGTCTAAATAGAGCGTACGTCCGAGCGTACCGGCGTATGCCTGGCTACGCGCCTGCAGCACTGTAATTAGTACACGGTTTCCTCCCTTACGTATATTATTGCCGTAATTAGTACACGGTTTCCTCCCTTACGTATATTATTGCCGTTTACACATGCAACATTCTTACTCTTAAGAAACACAAGTTTCCTTGTTATTTCGAATATAGACTATATGAATGTCATGGTGTCGCTACAGTTAATTTTGTAAGTCAATTAGTGTCAGTAAATTGCCATGTACATTTTAATTGTCATAAGAACACACAACAGTATCGAAATATCATATATTTTCGTGGGAAACATCAATTTGACGACTTAGCATAATTTTAACCTTTTAACAAAAAGGACTTTGAATGTTTTGAGAAGGCCTATTGTATTATAGATGTGTGTAACTGTTACATGCTTTTTATGTAGAGCTTTATTATGTAACAAAAAAAAAGAAATATTTAAAAGTTTTCAAATTTCATCCTGCTAATCTCATGCCTGCTCGGTATCTTTTTGGCTGCCCGTCTGTCCGTCCGTCTGTCTGTTCATCCGTCTGTTCGTCTGTCCGCCCGTCCTTCCATCCGATCGTTTATCCGTCGATCCGCCTGTCTGTTCGTGCATCCAGCTGTCCATCCGCTCTTCTGTCCGCCCGTCTGCTCGTCTGCCCATATGTTCGTCTGTCTCTCCGTCTGCCAGCTTTTCCACCCGTTCGTCTATCTACCCGCCTGATTGTCCGCCCGTCTATCCGTCCGTCCGTCTGTCTGTTCACCGGTCTGTTCGTCTGCCCTCCCGCCCGCCGGTCTTTCCATCCGCTCGTCTATCCGACCGTCCGCCTTCATTCCGCTCGTCTGTCTTCCCGTATGTTCGTCTGTCTATCCGCCCGCCCGTCTTTCCATCCGCTTGTCTGTCCGCCCGTCTACTGTCTACCTATCTTTCTGTATGTTTGCCCGTCTGTCGTTCCCACCTTCGCCTGTCCATCTTTCTGTGTGTCCGTTTGTTCCTTTCAGAGTTTTTTTCAATACTTTGGGAATAGGACCGGGGCCCTTCGGGACTCTTAAGACATTCAAGGACTGTTATTATATTACCATTCTCTCCAGTGTGTTATCATATCACCATTCTCACCAGTGTGTATTATTATATCACCATTTTCTCCAGTGTGTATCATTATATCACCATTCTCTCCAGTGTGTATTATTATATCACCATTTTCTCCAGTGTGTATTATCATATCATCATTTTCTCCAGAGTGTATTATCATATCACCATTTTCTCTAGTGTATATTATGATATCACTATTCTCTCCAATAACAGGAACTTTACCGGCAAATAAAGGACTGTACCGACAAAAAAGGACTACCGTAGGGACTCTTACGACAGTCAGGGACTGTACCGCCAATAACAGGGACTTTACCGGCAAATTAAAAGACTGTACCGACAAAAAAAGGACTACCGTAGGGACTCTTACGACATTCAAGGACTGTACCGACAATTACAGGGACTTTAAACGAAAAAAAGGACTACAGTAGGGACTTTACCGGCAAATAAAGGACTTTACCGACAATTACAAGGACTTATCGGCAAACAAAGGACTGTAACGACATATAAGGACTACGGTTCGGACTCTAACGACACTCTAACGTGTTTGACCAGGGATTTTACCGGCAGGACTGTAAACATGCATTCATGTATGTACGTATGTAGGTAGGTAGGTAGGTATGTATGTATGTATGTATGTATGTATGTATATATTCTCTCCAGTGTGTATTATTATATTACCATTCTCTCACAGATATAATAATACACACTGGAGAAAATGATGATATGATAATACACACTGGAGAGAATGGTCATATAATAGTACACACTGGAGAGAATGGTAATATAATAATACACACTGATGAAAATACATACATACATACATACATACATACATACATAGCGTAGATGTGCAAGATATAATTTTCATCTCGTGTTGTCCAGGGGTTGCAGAGTTATGTGCCCTTAGCCAGTTTTCAAACTAAATTCTCGTTTCTGACAAAGCGGTGTGAGGGGGTATTTATCAACTTCAGTGATAACTCTAGTTTTTTCAAGTTATAGCCATTTGTAAAAGCACTACATTGTATCGTATCTGATAAATTTGTATTATGCTTACAGATGGGTTTTCCTTTTGAGTGTATCTGCTGGGACAAGGCCGAGGCAGCTCGGATTAGTGACTGATGAGGACTACAGAATAATGGCTGATATGTGTATGAAACACAAGTGTCTAGACTGGAAGAAGATGACAGTCTCTGAACGAAATGCAGTATCAAGATTCTACCGAAATAAAGAACATTTCCGAATAGAAAAAGATCAACCAACGCCAAAACTCTTTTATCAAAATAAGGAAGTTCTGAAACAATCTGATCTTAGAAGAATGATAGTTAAATTTTACCATGACCTGAAGGGTGTTGGCTATCGAACACTTTATTATCGACTACAGCAGTCATACGCAGGCGTGTCGAAAAAGTTTGTCAGATCAACATTAGATAAAATTCCACACTACAGACAAAAAACATTAAATTTAACAATAAAGCACCAATGAAACATGTAACTAGCAGAGTTGTGCATGAAACTTTGCAAGTTGATTTGGTCGATTTTAGTAGACAAAAGAGTACTGTTGAATAATAAGGTTTATAAATATGTTTTCAGTGTACTTGATGTATTCAGAAGACATGTTTGGCTACGTCTGTTACGGCACCATATGTAAAACGGCTTTTTAAAGCGAATGTCGAAGTCATATGATCAACACGAGAAAAATATCAGAATGAAAATGTTTATATTTAATTTATATATCATGTTGTAAATGTATGCACTAATACATAAATCTGTTTTCAGTATGTCTATAAGCAAATTGTCCATTGTAACATTTTTTACTAATAAAAATTAAAAAAGAAATTATAAATTATATTTCTTGTATTGATGTAAGCTCTATTTTTCACGTTATTTCAAAGGCTAAAATGATTTATTCTCAATTCAAATTACTTAAATGATTGTATCTATATTACATATGATTATGTTTTATCAATAAAAAATCAATCACAGGAAAAATAAGACATCAAAGCGAAGTAAGTAATAGAAAGAGCATCGAAATATGATAAACAAGACCAACAAGGAAAGGCGGCGTTCAATGAACGCAATAATACGAAACACGAGGCTATCTGATTTGTTCGAGGGGGCATAGCCCCCGAGTTTAAATCAGATTGTCGAGTGTTTTGATGTTCTTTCTCTTTTGTATCATAGTCAAACATAAAAACGCGTTCCCTGTTGTCACAATATGAAACCCCAGAAAAAAGTAACCAATGAAAGAGCTTCTGAATATTAATCTATTCCTATGGTCCATGATTTTTCATCGTAGCACCGTTACTTTTCCCGACATTTATAGTACAATATTTTCTTTGAAAAGTATGAATAATTGGAATAGAAAAATATTTGCATGGTATATGTTTATAATTTAAATATTGAAATATATAAGAAAACAATAACAGGTGACACAATGTCAAACATGGCACGTGATAAATCACCTCTCCTATTGTATAACCACGAAATTTCGTAAGTATTTATCACTTTTATTATTAGCCGATGTATTCCGAAAGCAGTCACATGAAAACAAGCTTCGTAACAAATGATGTTATGCTGCTTATTGCGTTTGCTTGGTTTTCTTCTTCCTTTTTCATTATTACTTTCACCGTCGATTTTGATCATTTCAATATATATTATAGTCTTCTAACTAGAATTGTAAATTACGGTAAATAACTTGGTGGAAATTGTCTCGTTTTGGAAATGTTCACTGGTTAAAAAGTGATTTATTGCTGTGAGATTAATTAAAGATCAACACACATAGGGGTAATCAAATTTCCTGCCTTTCATTTTAATAAAAATCTGGGCAAATCTCGATTCTTATCTTGTATGACCTAAATACACACACAAAAATATCCGTGAGGATCATCCACAAATATTTTTTCATTTAATGTCAGTTTCTTTTCTGACTCAATACATATTTAATCAACACAATCGTGTTATCGTGTTTTTGTTTTTATTATTTATTACGCTAATTTAATTGAATAGATATTAACAAATTGCCACTTAAAATATGGCAACAGGAACTACACAAACATTCTACAAACATTTCAAAACTTATTTGTTGCTTACGTTTTCCAACCGTAAATTGTAAATTAAACACACTTCTTGTTTACATACCAAGCTTATATTTAAGCTTAATCCTCAAAAGATATTTTTACATGCTAAAGTAATTAATTAAAATGGATAAAGCGGACATTGACAAACTAATGTTTAATTTTTTCCAGGAAACAAGACAATGAGAAATATTCAACGTAATAAAATGTAACATCTTCTTAATAATAAGACATTTTGTGTTTTCACCATTTTCATTTTTAAATGTTGAAATTTACTACAGCCGGTGTTAGAGGACGTGGACGGTAGCTTGCACTTTCCAGTACCGTCCATAAACAGGCTCAATCGAACCGAGCCTACAACATTTTCCATTTAGCCGTGATGGCCGTTCTGTAGAAATTCTATTTTCTCTATTGTACTGGTCTTCGTTATAAATTAAGTTAATGTCAGCATTGAGTGAAAACATTTTTGTGTGTCATTTACCAGTCATCGTCCGACTCAAAATGTCACCAGAAGGATTAAAATATGATATGCGGCAAAAACGTTTCATTCCGCTTTTAGCTACAACGATAAGAAGACGAAATTCATGTATAAATACCATGTTTTCGGTATACGTTATGAGAAAAGTCCGACCATTGTCAAGCCGTCACGTTTGCATTTTGTTTTGTGTAGTTTTTCAGCGATTTGTTTTTCGATTTTTTTTGTAGAAAGAATATGCCGGACACATTCCTGTTTATGTTGATGTTATCTTGTTGAAAATAGACTAAATCATATAAGAACGACCGAAACAACAAAAATGTAGGTTTTTAATCATCTTTCGTATTTTTGAATTCCAATCGAGTTTCATATCATTACTTATATTGCTATTATTTAATATTTAAGTTTTATACAGTATTGTTTTATTTTTTTTATTTATCATCCTTTTTAGTGTTCAAATGCAATGCCCTTTATCAGTGAAAGACGATAACAAAATTTTACAGTTACTACACCAAGGGTCGTGTGCGATTAAAAACAAAATTCGACGAAAAATCAACGGACGTTACAGTCATATCTCAATTTTATAAAGTATCCGTTGGTATTTGTTTTTTCATAAAGTATCAATCATTCAAGTAATACGTATATTTATACATATTTGATAACACACATTTTATGTTACAAATAATGCATGCTTCTTTGATGGTAATTAACATAATTATAAAACAAAACATGGAGGGAAATAAAAGAATGTTGTCTTTTACTTCTAATGAAAGAGCTTCGATTGTTTGCAGCTTTATCAGTTCACAGTGATTGTAATCATAAATAATCGATGGTATTCTATTACATCTGAATGTTGAATGGGGTTATAAAGGTTAATAAAAAATAGGTTGTTTGAAACATTTGAAATTATTTCACACCGCAATAAAGGGTAATTCAATCAAAATATCCTTCTTGTCGTTTAGTACAAAAGCTGCCAAACAGGCAATAAATCTTCACGTTTTGGTTATTATTTTGAAGAGACTTCAACAGAAACTATATGAGAGGCAATTATCCGGACGACGTAATTTCAAACGGGGCAATATTGACTGTAATGTGAAATAGGTTTATCAACACATAAACACTTCTTTTTATTCAAATCAGTACGTCAAATAATTCATGTTTATTCTTCTTAACAATCTGAAGGTTTATCTGAACAGTAAATATATAGTCAAATACACAAATTGATTGAATGACACATACTATTCAGGTGAATTACCTAATAGATTTATTCTAACAGAGTTTTAATGGAACGAATAATTGTACCGACCCTTTAATGAACGTTCATTAATAAATACCGAAAGTTACATTCGTTACTATAACATAATTTTATCAAAAGTTTATCAGTCATTGCAATACATTCTTATCATATATGACATAACTCGTTAAGAAATTATTACATTCAATGCAAATGTCATTTATAGATGTATAACTGATATATCATTTTAATAAATATTGTAATGTCTGACCAAGTCACAATTCTTAAAGATTTGTCCTATTTCGATATTCATAATGACAAAGTAATAAAGGTATATGTTGATTAAAGGATTGTAATGCATTACATTTGTCAAGACAGAATGTCGCACCGATTTATCTTCTAATACGTTGATTCATCTTGCTCTCATTTTACAAAAGCTAAATGGCTTGAAAAACCTCCTAATAGACAGTGTAATATGCCCGTCTATGAACTACTTTAAGAATATAAACTGTTATGCAAATGAGTTTATATGTGGAATGTAAGCTTTTTTGAAAGAAAACATTGTGAATTTGTCCTAGAAACTTTCATTATAAATATTTGTTTAGTGGAAAATGTATCTTGTTCCAACTTATCCCATTTACCCAGATTTTTTCATATTTTATCTTAACAATTGTATTTATTGTGCTTTTTAAATTTTATATTAGAATTCGTACTAGTAATATTATGCACTTGTTTCTGAGGCGTTGCCTTTAAGGGATGAGGCATCATATTGCAGCCACCATTTTCTCTCCGTGATCGTTGGGATACGGCTTAATGGGTTTGAATTTCTTGAATATATGCATCTTTTAGCTCCAGCAGGTCGGTTTGACCCCTAGTGTTGCTTTGGGTAACATCCGAAGCTATCCATAATCATATTTGCTGTCTCTGCGCCATATGACTTAAATTGTGTAGATGCGCCGTAAAACAAAATTTAACAAATACCAGTAATATTATTTGATACTTATCTTTCATAAAGGTTGTTGACTTAAAACTATTTGCTCCTAATCGTTATATGGGTTCAAATTTTGCCAGTGATTCTTTATTCTTTTGTGACAGGAGTCACAAAGAATTGTGTCTTTAGTCGTCAATAGATCATTTAAAAATTTCCAACAAAATCTATCGGTATCTATTCTGTGATATCACGTATTTGATTCCGTAGGCGTTGGTACTCATACCTTAAGTTTTATACACATAGGCTATAGATCAAAATGATTATTTCTGAACCTATATGAGCTACATTTTAATATGTGCACTACTGACGAATAGCATCGAATTTTATTGACAATTATAACATTTTATATTGTCTTATAGATTCATATAGCATTTTAATTAGTCAAACGAAAATTTATACTGATTTAGTAGTTAACGAAATGATTTATTATTACAAAGGGACTTTTCATATTGAATTAAATTACGTTTCTCAACACGTGCATATTATCGAAGTCCAACGATTTTATGATAAATCATAAAACGAAGTGCAATTATTGTGATGGGCAAGGGTCTTAACAAGTTGCAGTCATTAATATTTTTTTCATTTTCTTAAAAATTACAAAGTGATTTAGCCTAATTCGTAACATTTTCAACAAAAAACAAAAAACAAATAAAAAAAAAAAGTAAAATAATTATTATACTCATTATATGTGTGCATTTAACACTTGAAGACTAACTTTATTACAAAGTTATGTATTAATCATCATTTATTTTCTTTTAAAGAGGAATTTCCTTTGCAGGAACTAGAGTTAAAATGTCATAGATTGGAGGATATCATTGTGAAAATCAACTATGTAAATTATTTCATTTAGTTAAAACTCGCAATGGCAACAACAAACGTACGTTTTCGCAACAGCTTACAATTCAACGTCACTGTTACAAATGTCAACCTTCCTGTAAAATTCAAAATGACAAGTTACATTTTTTTTTTGTACTTTGATCTTCCAAAACAATTGTGCAAAAGATTTAAAGAACACAATCTTCATGTGAAGTTAAAAATGTGTATCATTCACATGCTTAATGCTGTTAAAGGTAATAGTCGATGTTTGTGATGTTTATGAATGCAAATTGTCAACAATATATAAAGTTTTTTTTCCAGCTGGAGCTCCAGTAGTTGCCGCGTTTGCAACATTCGAAATTAATATGACAGTGCCTCAAGGTCGACGGTTATTAAATATTATATATATAATATATCAGTTGTTATTATATATCAATTGTACGAGATTTTTTGACATGAGCTAGAGTTCCATATGCAAATGAATCTTCTTTTTACAAAAAGAGGAATTGAGATTATCATCAAACACAAAAACACTAAAAAAACAACAACAGAGTATATTATATATGTAAATAACTAGAGAAGAAATGCCAATTCCGTTAACATTTAATTTCCGTTCTTAGACAAATTAAATCATCTTTTAAAGTAGATGCTGGCCTGAAACAATTTAATCATAGCAACATTTTTTTGAACGCGAGTTGCTTCAAGTCGCCAGTCTTTTTTTTTATTAATTTCCGCTTGTAACCTAAATTAAACGCTCACCAGTATCCCAAAAAGTTCATATACTGGACACTGAAAATGGTAAATAAACCTTTTTTGTTTCTATGCCTGCGTAAAACTGCAATGTCCTTTGGATTAGTTCATCATAACTTAAAAAAGAAACATCAGGGAAGAGACTTGAATGTACAATTTACGCCGATTTTTCTTTTGACATGACTTACTGGTCCATCAGTATTTGAGCTTTGAACTAATTTGTTTGTAATGCCCACTGTTAAACTAACCGAAGCAATAATACTTACCTTGTTAAACCTAAAAGAATGTATGCGTGTTTGATTTCTCTACCATCGCCACTTGAAAAAAATATATAAAAGAGCTTTAGTTAACTATACCTTAACTTTACTATAGCTTTAACTTTAAAAACCTTTATAATTTCTCGTAATTCGACATCGGCAAAGGGATATGTCCATGACTTTAAACCGAAATGATTTCTTTTTAGTTTGGTAATGATCGATTTTATTAATTAATTTCCCTTTGAGGAAAACTATAAATCATTTTCTTAAATGACAAATTGTAGACCTAAATTCAGCAATTTCTTGAAAGTTCCTTTCGATGCAAATTCACTTCCGAGAAAAGTCAGAAATTATTTCAAAACAAAAACAAAAGCAATGATTATACTTTACGCATTCAGTACAATCTTTAGACGAACATTTGTATCATAATTTAATAAAACTGTAAAAATGAAATTAATTTCCATTGGAAAGACCGTTTTTCTTGTTACACTAAAACGTGTACTTAACCGTGTCTAGTCAAAATCTTTAAAGGCACATTATGCCATAGAAACAATTGAATTTTTATTTGATTTCTTTAGAAAGGTCAAACATGAATTTTATAGTGTTTGAGAATGTTCGTAATTGTTACCTAAAGAAAGTAGCGACAATTGTGACACATTTTGTCATAAAAATAGCAAATTGTAACAATGTAGTATTTTTACTTCCATATAAAATACTGATTCACTTTGAATGTACTTATTGCCAGAAAAGCAACATATGAACAAGAAAGTTCAGGTAATTGATTAATGAGTAACGTTTGGATACTATAAATGTACAACAAAATCAAAAAGCTTTTGAGAAATAAAAATAATGTAACTACTGAGTCAAAGTTGGCCTGTAAACCTAAAACGAGATTTTGACTTTGTTGAACTATTTCGTCCAATTAGAATGCCTTAATATGTATTTTTGACAGTCTATGTCGCATAAACAGTCATCTATAGAGTTTATTTAACCATTCAAATAAATGTTGCTTCTACGAAATGTAGATCTATGTTAGTAAGACCCTGAAAACGAAAAGATAAATGTCTAAAACAGGTCTTTCGTTTCTCCTTGTTGAGCTGTTTAAATTGTTTTTCTTATAAACCTCTAACTATAATGAAATTAAAATTCAAAATATACTCTTGAATAGTTTGTAGAGAAATACAAGTTAATTTAAACTTTTATTAGATCAACACATATTGATTACTTCTTCAACAAATATAAATTAACAATATTTGGATATACATTAAGAAAACCCCGATAATCTAATTAGTTGCTACTGTGCGTAGATATTCAACATGGTACTATTCAAGTAACAAATCTTGTGAAGAAGTGTATAATTTTATACTTAAACATGGAGGAAATATATTTTAAGATTGGATGGGAAACCGCACAGGGTGAATCCAATCTGAAGACACGAAAGCTTCAGTTCTACAATTTGATTTGTATATTTAATAGTTTAATATGCAAGATTAATGCATAATAAGTGTTTTTTTATATAGTTATAATATTTACTGCATATGAAGGGGGTGATAAATCAAAAGTCATTTAAAACAAAAGTGCACTTTATCGTCAAAAATAGTTGACTTAAATGCCATTTGTATTTTTTAAGCAAATAAGACACATGGAATGTTACAGTAGACACCTTGGTATGTGTTAAAAATTATAAGTAAACTTTTATTATGAACGTCTCATTAAAGAAATGTAAAGCAGTTATTTAGGAAAATATATATACGATATATACGATACATATAATCTTACTTTTATTTTTTTACATTGAGTAGTACCTCACAGTGACTTGCAGGCGTAATAAACCGAAGTGGTAAACTGCGTTTAAAAAACCGCGACGGTGTGGTTTTATGTTTTTGGCCGAGTTATTACCATAAATATTGTTATTATGCATATTTGTTATTCAGAATACTAAAAGTACCCAAGACACAATGAAACGTTGATCTATTTCTGATTGGTATAGGATTAGATTAAATCAAGATGTAATTGAATGGTCTGAAGACTTATAGCTGATTATGCTGCCAGTTTAGTTTAACAAAGGTTAAGTAAGGTTAACAAACGGCCGAAGATGGTCAACCTTACGTTGTTATTTATTTGTATTTATTACTAACATAAATCATCAGATGGATATAGAATAAATGACACATATGAGTTCTAAGCGGGCATGTGTAATTAGAAATAGCGATGGACTAATGCAAATCCCTCTAATTAACTAAAATCAGATGCATTTCTGCAAAATATTGCGTTTTGAATTAATTATATTAAACCTGCACAATAATCATAAAGGTTTGAAAAGATATACTTATTATTCACACCTTTTAATACCCAATATTTGAATAATGTTATTCGATTTGAGATTTGAAGTGCCTTATGAGTGTGCGCCATTTGTAACAAAACGTTTTCAAGAGAATCCAAATCAATTTATCTCCCCTGGAATGTTGAAAAATGATCAAATACTTAAATTGTTAATTGATAAATTCTCGTTATCATAGTCATTTAAGCAGTGAATGCCATATATTCTGCAACTGTCGTTATTGCATTTATTATACACATGAGACTTGAGAAGAGACTTTAAACAAGGAGCCTCAAACATTTTTAAGAACGAATGCATGTTTTATCACGCCGGAAAATCATTTTGAAATTCAAACTTATCATAATGATCATGTTACGTGGCTTCAATGTTTGAAAACAAATTTGGCAATAATTAAATACTCTACAGACAATTATTTTCACATTAAGTATTATCGTTGATTGTCGTCTTGATTGAGTTTATGCAATGATTTATTAACATCAAACATACGAGTTTATTACACGCGGAGACTGTAAAACACTTTCTTATGTATCAATTGTAGTTTATCGTGCAATATTTTTTTTTACATTTATATTTACAAAATAAAGGATGAACGTTTCCTTTATATATTGTTTTTGTCATCAGTATGTATCTCTTTAGCTACAAAACATAATAAGTCTTCTGAGAGAAATGAAAAGGTATAATTATGTCAAAACTTCGTACTGATTCAGCATTTTATTCATAATAATGAATAGGCTATATACAACCGAAACAACATGCTATATATACACATTGAATAAAGTGAAAAATAATACATTTGCTTAAACAAGTAAATTATATATATAATATATATCTTTTTTCAAAATTTGTTAGACAACGCTCGGAAATGAAAGAAAGTTTTCCGTAGCTGCCAACGTTCTATGCCATTCAAATATATATTTTATCTAACAAAGCCACTGTGCTACTTTACAAATTATTGCTAATAACTAATTTGCATACAATAATGTCATCATAACTTTTAAGAGTTGTGAATTGTGTACCGCTCAAGCCGGTGCTAGTGGACCTGAGGGATGTTGCATTTATTCATTATCCCTCATGTACAGACTCAATAAAATCGAATCTGCAATTCTCATGTCATTTTGTTGTGATAAATGCTTCTTAGAGATCACTTTGTTTCCAGATTTTTATCAGTCGTATGTATTCATGTCACAATACCAAATTTGATTTTTTCTTGATTACATAGTAATTCAAGTAATAATTGAATCTCTTGAGACCAATTGCTGATTATTTTGGCCTAATTGAAATTGTTCACAAATAATCCCAAATGGTCAAGTACAAACAAGAGCAGTCCTACAAGAATAAGGGTTGAAAATGTAATATCTTTAAATCTTTATTCCACTGACATATAGTGTAATAATCTTAATCGTAAGCGTAAGAAATTTATTATGATCACTATGCATGTATTTCATCGCTTAGAGACAAGCTTACGAAATAAAAGTTTGCTACATTAAACGCTTTAGTATATCAAGTGTGCGCTCGTTTGCGTTATGTGTATTTGCTTCATTTCGCTTTCCGCATAATGCAATCGTGAAATTTGATTGTAATATGTCATTTATAAAATATTTTAAAATCGTTATTACTGATTAATTTAATTGTCTTGATAATCAGCACTTATTATTGCTATGTTAAAGTGTGATTACCAGTACAATTACCAATTTACTATGTTTGTTACTAAAATAGCAACATGTTGAATTTCTACGTTCAGTAGAAGTTCTTAAATTTATCTAATTAGATTATGTTAGCTTTTTAAGGAGTAATTGTATACCCAAAGGCTAATTGTTTCTTTTTTTGTTGAAGAAGACGTAGCCAATATGTGTTGATCTAATAAGAGTCTTAATTATCTTGTTGCAGCAACACATTGAATTTAGAGCATCATTTTGATAAAACAAAAGCTTACAAGTACATGGAATCTTCAACAACTTATTTTCAAATTTTTCAAAAGTTTAGTTCTTTGTTTGTTTTTATTTTTAGACATAAAATAATCATCGGACCATTAGAAAAATTTGAATTTTGTTTTAGTGATCCCTTCCGAATTTTAAATAAATGTTCGTGTGTTTTGTACGTTTAATGAAAGCGCACTTTATCAATATCGCTTCTGTATACTCTGTTAATCCTTTTTTAAATCAGAATACTTGTTTTTGTGAGCAGAGCAATAGAAAAAATTAATATGCTTGTTCAGAGATAAAATATATTACTTATGTCACGTTCTAGATTGATTTTGATAAGGGTATAGATGAGACTCTGATAGTCCACTCGCAGACGTTTGCCAATTTTGTACATTATAACAACGAAATCAAGAATATTCAAGTTGAATAACATGGTGTGCACGAGTGAAATATCATTTGATTTTACGTACAAAACAAACACATTTTATATTTGCTTAATATGCTTTCATAGGGGTTCTAAGTTAGTTCTACTGTTGTTTTCGCGTAACGACTTGCTTTCTCATTCATTACGTTATCAAGTCAAGAAGTCAATTTTTTCATGAAAGCATATGTTCCTTTGTTTCTCGTAACAATACTCTAAACGGCGTATATTTCCATTTAATATTTAAGATATATTATTTTCACCCTCATTTCGATTTAGTCCGGTTTCTGTGAAAATTATATTTATAATTTCACTATAAAATTATCAAGATAAAATTTCACTGTCTACTGAAAAGCATGTTATATAAAGACTTACTCGTATTAGAATAAAAAGGTTACTCATTACTAAATATCTATTTGCAATGTTCATCTAGTAGTAGACAAACGGAAATTTATATTCATCTCGAGTTAATGATTCATCATAATCGCAAAATATTTGATGACCGTTGTATTTGCTGCAAAATGCCGCTAAAATCACTTATAAACATCTGTTGTAATAATATATCATTTTATCACACTAATAGATCAGTCTGTATTGCTACCTTAGACAAATCAAAATGTTATAAGAAACGTTTAAGACATATAAAAACTTGCTCATTGACACACAATGTAATGCTAGTCGTTAAACATTGTCAAAAACTATAGCACGTGTTATTTTCAGACATATTATCATTTAATCAATAATATACTTGCATTCAGTCAGCTTTAAATACTCTTTTTGTTCCTTGTCACCTGCAGCGAGAAACGACTACTATGTTTACAATAAAAAAGGAAAAATATACGAGTATATTGAATTTCGTAGTTTTTTAAAAGATAGGTTTTGCTAAGCAACGAAAAAAAATTAGTTTCAATAAATTTAATATCCCTTTTATTGTTTTAAAATCAAATAGATTGTTTGAAGAGATATTATATTAATTCAATGAAAGGAAAATTTGTAAGTTCATTTTCAAAGCTTTCATGAATTGTGGTTATATTTGCGAAAGTTTAATTTGCCGTTAGTTTCAAATAATTACTCTAAATGAAATGAAACTTAGTTTGATCAAAATAATGTAAATTTGATATATCTAGCTTTTAATAAACCGGTTAACTTGAAGCACACATGTAAAAATCTGCGTGTTCTAGCAACATCTAACAAAGTTATCGTATTGACTTGTCAATGTAGAAATGTGCGTGACCGAGTAATGTCTAACAAAGTTATGGTTTTGTAATACTAATGTTATACATTGCCATTGTATTTTCGACTCACTTAATAACATGCTATTTTAAAGCAAAGAAAAATACCTAAAAGGTTGTGTTAGGAGGATTGCTTTGAATTATAAACATTTGTATTTAACGTATATATTTTATGATTTAAGGGTTTGTTTGCCAAATACACAAGGTTGTCTTAAAACAAGTAAGTTTGCATGTTGCAACTCTGGGACGCATCATTAACAGTACAATTCATATCCTGAAAGAAGTCCGTAGACGGTTATAGTATAGGAGAATTCCTAAGCCAATCAAATTTTGTAAAATGATGGCAAAATGTTAAGATTAATTGGCGAAACATTCAGGCTTGGCATGATTATCATTTATTAATCAACAAATACCATTGAGCTTTTGTTATCATAATATCGAAAGTGTACAGGCTTGAAAACTGTCTTTTTTACGAATAAACAAAATTAATGTTACTTTGGTTTTGTTTCTTTTAATATGATTTTGGCCTATTCCGGGTGTTACAAACTTACGGCAACAACATAGGTCAAAACGTCTGCTTGAGCTAACAGATGCATAGACTCCAGTTATTTGAACCCATTTAGTAACCTCTTACAAACACGCAGCGATAGAAGTATTTAGTTATGTAAATAACTGATTTAGTTTGTGAAGCATTCCTATCAAGATACTTAATTAAAAGCCTAAAACTTACTTGTCATTGTAACATATCGACAACAAGGATATTTTTATTGAATCATGTATGTTTGGAGTGCTGGTTGTCATAATATCAAGTTCAAAGAACGCACTAAATTCAAACTCTTTAAGTCGCATAATCTAATCAGAAATAGTTTCCTTGTTACTGTAATAAATCTCAAGTGATGAAATTGAAAATAATCATTCGGTTTTCTTTAAAAGGAAACATAAAATTGTTTTGATTCGTTTATGTCATCATCATAGGATATCATTCTGCATTAATTTGTAACATAAAATGCAAGCTATCTGAAACATATTAGTAATTTATTGAATCAAATATGTATAACATTTTCTATATGAAAATAAAACTGTTGTTACAATCGAAATTTGCTTTTAAATTAGTATTTTGGGCTTTTGCAGTTATTTGGTGCAGTTATTTGTTGTAGTTGTTTACTACAGAACTGAAATTATGTCATTAATATTAATATAAAAAAGAGCATGAAAACGCTAAAGAAAGCATCAAACAACTATTTGGTAATTCAGATAAAAGAATACTTTGTCAAAAAGTTCACCTCGCCTGAAGTGGGTGTAAAAAGTTATTATTTCTAATTCAAACATTCCCTTGTTTTGTCTTTTCATATCGTGCATAAGTTTGTCCCGAAGTTTTAATCTCAATTGTCTAACAAGATCAACAATATCAAAACAAACAAAATCAGAAATGAACCGTATAACACAATCAAACAAACAGAACATTAGTTGTTTTACAATAAGTATAATATTTTTACTTATTTATTGAAAATCTTGCAATATGTCACAATTACAATGATCATATATTAAATTCTACATTGTTTCCCAGCAGCAAAAATTGAAGGATTCGTTGAATAACAAAAAGTAAAAATTTTCTTTTTTTGTTTGTTTTTGTTTTACTATGTAAAATCACTATCATCCATACTTTCTTTGCATTGTTTGGATCTTGTAGCTGATTGTCCTTCCCTTGAGACATTTGATCTAATGATGCTCATAATTATGGTATTAGTGTTTTATCATTACAGGAATTGATTTTGCAACTGATGTCTTTTGCAGCAACATTATAATACAAATCTGCAACTAATGAACGACCAATATATATTTTATTAAGGTTAATATTAAAAAAGAATTGAAAGACTCACGGAAGATTACCCACAGCTAAACACAATTGTAACGAAGCAGTTAGCCAAATCAACAGGCAAAATCAGAAGGTTTATCTTAGAACAAAATGAAAAAATAGAAGCTTTGATGTAGAGTTTACGTCAGCAAACAGTTTGTTTCACTGAATTTGATTAGTCCATGATGGATTCATTTTTAGATATACTTGAAATGTCTGTAGACTTATTGTTAATTTTGCTACACTTTGTATAAAGCCAACATAGAAACTGTTAAAATTTACATGATAGTTCTCCTTTCAGTTACTTCAAACTAATTGATAAAATAGAGAAAAAATGAATCCCTAAAGAAAGCCCCAAAACGACAAAATTGAAACTATTGCAGGCTCGGTTTAATTGAGTCTGTTCATGAACACGTCACTTATAACCATTGACCGATGTCATGGAAACATTCAACTCTCTGATAAATTGATGTGTCTCTTTATATTTTTAGAATATAGACAATGTTGCAAAATTCCGTTTTTTGTTTGTTTGAGGTCTCATTCATTTTCAAGATAAAAATGCATACATAATTACTATATCATATCCGTAGACACAAGAATCATGTAAAACATAAACATTTCTTATTTGAAAGGTATATTGATTATGTTTTCAAACACAATATTAGCAATTAGTACTAATTTTAACAATCTACAAAATTAAAAAATATATTGAGTAGTATAAGAGCTCCTCTAAGAAATAGCGACACTCTAAAAAGTCTGTAATATTATACTTATGACAAATATTTTCTCATTGATTATTGTTTAGAAACAACTGCTCCATTCAGCTAACTGCACAAGCTAAATGATTTTTAAATAATCAAAAATGTTTGAAATATGTATGAAAATGTTACCATTTTTATCACTAGTTTGATTAAAGTACTTTAATATACCGCTATAATCTACATGGTAAACGGTTGTTATCAAAGTTTACCAAAATGTTTTAGAAGAAAAATAACAATAAAAGTACTTTAAAATGTATCGTACTGTTTTAGATTTAAATTTTTGTATATAAAATAATAAATGGGAATCGATGTCGCCAAAATAGTTTTTTTGAATAGATTTTGTTCAAACACACACATTATTCTAAGTATATTGTTTATTTTAACACGGTTTACATCATTGTTTTTGTTAGTTTAAAATGACATTATGCCCATCCAAGTGTATATAATGAGTGAAGGTGAATATCAAAAAAAGTTTTCATTTTACCAAAATTCCTTTTTATTTAATAATTAAGTTCGCTTAAACAATAAATAACGCAGAGATCCCAACGAAATTTCTGTAAATATTCATTAGAATTTACCTGTAACGCTAAGTTTATAAAAAGAGTGGGACAGTCTTATTAGATTTTAGGCAGATTTATAATTTTATTAAAAACAATTCAATATCAACTGTTGGTCAAACACCATTTTGACAGGTAATCTTTTGAAATATAAAGTCAGCTCAATTTGACTATGAAAATATGAGCATAATGTCACTTACAATAGGGATTACATTGAATGGGTAGTTCTAAATTTAAAACACCCGTGGTCCACTTTATGATTTTTTATGTCTATTCAAGATGATAAGTATAATCGAGTGTAAGAGATGTAAATTGTACATTTAATTATCACGTCCTAATTTGTAATTCAATATGTTATGAAGATCCTATACAAAAGACATCAACGGTTACAAGGGACGCTGGTAACAAAAATATTTCATAATGTTATCATGAACATATTTGCTGTAATACTTGTTTGTGATATTTAGGTCAACATCTTGTGGTGAGCTAATCCAATAGCTTGTGGTGAGTTAAGTTTAAGGATTTAACTTGTTAAGGGGGGCTTAGAGTAAAATTATGAATATTGTTATCATGAGCATATTTGTTGGACTACTTGTATGTGATTAATTTAGGTCAATAGCGGGAATCAATAGATGACTGACAGATTAACGTATATGAAATTAAATGCTTAGTCAAGTATTGGTTATATATTATGATGATATATTAGTATCAGAATGTTTTTTTTTTTTCGTAAAAACACACACAAAATACACAAAAAAAAAACAACAAACAAACAAAAAATAAATAAAAAATGACCGTAAAACATAAATTGTATTTGCTTTTATGCTATCGCATCTTAATTTATTATTTCTCATGACAATAAAGGAAATAGTTAGTGTCTTTTTAAGTCATTCATATCTTAGAAAAGTGGTTTAAGGATGTTTGTAAGAAGGCTGAAATAGTCAATATGCAAACGTTATATAAAACGATATTACTAGAGGTCTATTGCACTTTGCTATCCTCACCAGGAGGAAATATAAAGACAATGTGAAGAAAATGTTTGATTACATCTTAATCAAATTGCCCGATAATAATTACTTTAACGGTTTGAATACTTAAAGGCATGGGTCTTTTAGAGATAATTGAAAATTAAATGTGTACTATGCTGCAATTTATGAAAACAAAAGAAAACAATTTAAGGATATACCATCAATTGATTCTGATAAGAAAGGATAAACTGTTGAATTACAAATACCTACTAGTATTACAAAGGTCATTTCTAAGCATTTATTTGCAGCTTTCATTTAGACTAAAAAATAAATACATCGCGAGTCGATGATTCATTGTAATCGTAGGATATTTATTTGATAATCGGTGATTTCTAAGAAATGTGTATGATATTGCTTATGAATATCTGTTGTAATAATTTTACTAGATTGAATGATTAGTCTTCGAATAACAAAATGTTATATGATACGAGACATAAATATAAAAACGTCATTATTGGGACAAAATGTCATGCTTTTCGTCAAAAATTGCAGCACGTGTTATTTTCAGATTTAATATCATTTTATCAATATTATACTTGCATAAGTGTTTAATTGTTTCTATGTTCCCCATCTCCTACGCAGCAAAACAATTGACATTTTGATGCTAATAGGTTTACAAAAACAAATAATGTACTTTGGTGAGAGTTTGATTTTTGCTACGCAGTGCTTTTATCAACATCAGAAAAATGTCATTTTAAAGAGTCTCACAAAAAGCAGATCGTCTGAAGATAAATAATGTTCATAGAAAGGACACTGTGTGAGTTAATTCAAAGAACTGTTGAGAATTAATCACATATCTTGTGATATACACAGATTTGTTTATAGAAGGCATAGTATACTGTATCAGTTGTTGAATTTGACAGTATTCCGTAAACGGTTATATCTATTATTTGGAGCCATTTCACCAGATTTTGTTGGCAATATGTTATCAGCATAATAGAACATAAATCGGTGTGACACTCTATCTTAACAAATATTATGTATTATCAACTAATCTGCAAGTTCTATTCCTTCCCTGTAACCATCAATTCTGAATCAATGACTCGCTCAGTTTTAGTTACAATAAGAACAAAAGATTACAAGCAAATGTAATATCAATCCGAAAATGTCATTTCATTTGCATGTACTAATCATTTAATTTTTTATAAAATATATAATAAATTTGATTATGTATTGCCTAATCAGAGTTTGAAAATTAAATTTAAAAAATCAATATTATCTTTGTTTACATGTGTGAAACTGTTAAATTATTTTTTTTATAATTGCTACGAGTACATCAACTAATGCAAATACCTTGATGCACTTATTATTCTGTTCCTTTGACACCGGTTGACAGATTTTTGAAATATCCGTTTTAATAAGATACCAATAATGTATAAAATTTGGTGTTGGTATTTTTGAATTTTTATTTAGTTAACTGTGCTTGTTTTTTGCCAGCTTTAATTAATTATTTTGTAATTTAACAGTCAGGTATTACAGTTTAAACACTTTCTTTATTCCATGATAACAAATCATGCAACTAAAGACATTTTATTAAACATGAATAAAATTTCAATTACTATAAAAATAACATGTCTGGAATTCTATTTCTGTTTGGCATACATGTATGCTAACACGAAACGATAACAACAATACATTTCGTGAATCATTTTCCAGGAGTACTGAAATCATTTCAAGTTTCCAAAACGCATTTTACTTCATGTTCTTTTATATCACGGTAATGATGAAATCAATCTCAAGCAATAGACTGTGCTTTCTTATAAGGAAACAAAAAACTGTTTTTATTTCTTCAAATGATTTGTTTTATGTCATCAAATTGTATCATTCTGTATTATTTGTAAACAAATGCACGCTATCTGAAACAAATATGCAATTCATTGAATTAAATATCTTAAATATTTCTTTACATAAAACATTGTTTCTGCTGTATCTATAGGATATTTGCCAAGATCATAGATGGAGCTTTTGCGGTTATGTTGGTGCGTAATTTCTAAAGAACGAAAATTATTACGACTGAAACCGAAAACGCCAAAGAAAAATTCCAATAACTAATTGAAAAAAAAATCAGATTAAATATATTGCAACAGGATATCGGATTAGCTTCAAATAATTCATTGCCCTCGGTGTCAACGTACCAATTATAACAGTGCTGAACATTCAAGGAGACGATGTGCACATGTTGTTTAGATTACAGCGTAATTTCAAGTTTTGGTTATATGTTATAAAATGGCCAACGTTAGAGTTTTTACGGTTAATTGTTCTTTGGATGATTTTTGAATATTTTCTTTGGTGTCCTACGGCATGATTTTATTATTCCGTATCCAACAAGTTAAGACACTTACATTGTATTTATAGGCATTAGACTAAGTGTTTTATTAACAGAGCGAAATTTATCAAAGTACTTTCACTCATTCATGTACTAGATACATGATATTATGCTACATATATTATTGCTGAAATTATTTTTGTAACTTTTTTATCTGTTTCTGTTTATTGTAATACAATTTAAAATTCTTACAGCGGTAGTTGATTTTATTATTTTAGAATTGAAAATGAGATTCCCAGATTTCAGTATGTAATTTCAAAACGACCAATGAAAAGTATGGCTTTTACAGAAAAACAAACCGATATGGTGACCGTAAATCATTAAAATGTGTATCTTGTTATAAGCATACAGATATCAAACATTCGCAGTTGTTATTTGGAAAACACTTATGACACAGATTTCGTCTTGATTGGACTAGAATTAGAATAAATGAAGATATAAATATAATTGAATCGCCTGTAGACTTACAGTTGATTTAACTGCCGGTATAACAAAAGTTAACAGATAAGCTTAAAAGCGGCATGCCTCCAGATTCGTGCTAATTTTCATGAATATTTAAAAATGTATTTAAAAGTAAAATATTGTGAAGTGAACAACAACAACAAAATTGACACATTGCAAGCAGCACTTGCAACCCACGTAAAATACCTAAATAGGTAAAAAAATCCCGTAACACGATAGAAATATGATGATAAATACTGCAAAATCAGTCCTTAATCCGCAAAATTTGTTAATAATTACCTGAATCTTAAATACATTTTACTTTCCTTAAATCTGAGTACATGTACATTTTTTCTCAAGTTTAATTTTAGCTAATCTGGAGGTATGTAGGATTCGCATATTTCGTATATTAATTACTATTATAAAACATCATATGAAAGTAGAAGGCAATTACAAATATGACTACTTAAAGGGCAAATATAACTAGAAATAGCGATGTAATCGTACAAATCTTTCATATCACTTCAAGTGGGTTTTAATCAAATTTTCAATTTACCCTTACTTGATACAGTGGAGAGATCGAGCACTTTACTGAAAAATATAACATTATGTTACAAAATCATTATGTTTTGAGCTTCAATATAATAATACAGATTTGAATAGATAAACTTATACTTTTGACTTGTTTTATCTTTAAATATCGTGTACAAGTCCGTCGAAAAGTCTGAATTTTATTTGTCTGTATTTTGAAATAAGTATAATATTCATTATCTAACTTGCAACAAAACTGCATTTTTGACACTTCTTTATTTGTTTGAAATAAGACTTGTTGATACTAATTTGATCAATATTTAGAGAATTGTTAGACACCTTCACCTCGGATAAACTACGTCCAAAACACAGCTGTGACAAAAACAATTACCCATAGCAATAGAAATAAAAACATCATTTGTTACAAAAACAAATTCAAATTAAAGAACTATAGTTTTCATGTCGTATCTACATCAACAAAGAAATTGTTTTAGTTAACTTTAGAAACTTTAAATTAGTCCGTGATGAATATGTTATAAGATATAATTGAAATGCCCGAAGGACCTTTTGTTGATTTTTCTACTATTGTTAAAAAAGGCTAGCAAGATCATTGCAAATTAATAACCAATTTAAAAATACTTTAAAATTTAATAATTGAGCATTTTCATACTGTTAAAAGAGACAAGAACAGTAAAGTCACATACATCGTGATATCATAAATGCATTCATTATTCACTTATATTGAAACTTAGTGTATTGTTAAAACTTACAGTGGTGTGCATCTAGTAGAAAATGATTCAAAACATACGTTAAACTGACACGTTTATTTACATGACACTTTGGATTGGATTCACCCTATGCGATTTCCCATTCAATCTCAAAATCTATTTTCTCCATGTTAAAGTATAACAATATACACCACTTCACAAGATTTGTTACAAAAATAGTAACATGTTGAATATCTAATTTCAGTAGCATCTCTTATAGATAAACTGATTAGATGATTTTGGGGTTATCAAGGAGTAATTGTATATCCAAAGGCTAATTGAATATATTGTTACTTCATTTTTGTTGAAGTAGACGTAATCAATATGTGTTGATCAAATAAAAGTTTAAATTAACTTGTATTTATCTACAAATTATTCAAGAGTATGTTTTGAATTTTATTTAATTATAGTTTCAGGTTTATAAACAAACCAATTTAAACAGCCCAAAACGGAGAAACGAAAGACCTGTTTTAGACATTTATATTTTCATTTTTAGCGTGTAACCTAAACGGAGAAACGAAAGACCTGTTTTAGACATTTATATTTTCATTTTTAGCGTGTAACTAACTTAGACATTGACATACATTCCTTAGACGCGACCTTTAAATGCATGGTTAAATAAACACTATTGGTGACTAGTTATGCGACATAGACTGCCAAAAAAAAAAAAAAAAAAATTAAGGCACGACAAAGTCCAAATCTCGTGTTAAGTTTACAGGCCAACTATGTTTATTTTTATTTCTCAAAAGTTTTTTGATTTTGTTGTACCTTTTAAAACGTTACTCATTAGTCAATTACCTGAACTATCTTGTTCATATGTTGCGGTTTCGGCAATAAGTACATTTAAAGTAAATCAGTATTTTATATGGAAGTTAAAATACTACATTGTTTACATTTTGCTATTTTTATGACCAGTATTTTTACAATTATCGCTACTTTATTTAGGTAACAAGTATTTAACATCCTATGTAACTATAAAATTCATGTTTGACATTTCTCAAGAAATCAAAATTTATTTGTTTCTATGGCATTATGATTTAGACTATAAACGGTTACGCAGGTAAAACACGTACAAGTAAAATGAATGATTATCTTAGAATGCGTCACGATTTAGTGTTAAGTCAGTAGAAAACAGACTTTCCGATGGAAACTAATTTGTTTTTTACAGTTATATTAAATTGTGATAAAAATGTTCGTTTCAAGATTTTACCGAAGGTGTAAAGTACAATCATTGCTTTTGTTTTTGTTTTGAAATAATTTCTGACTTTTCTCGGAGGTGAATTGGCATCAAAAGGAACTTCCAAGAAATTTCGTTATTTATTAAACAAATTGCTGAATTTAGGTTTAGAGTCATTGACATATCCCTTTGCCGATGGCGAATTAGGAGAAATTAGAAGTTTTAACGTTAAGCTATAGTAAAGGTAAGCTCTATTAAAGTAAAGCTCATTTGTATAGTTAATTTTCAAGTGGTGATGGTAAATAAACCAAACACAAAATTATAAATAATTCTATATAAAGACTTTTAGGTGGTATTATTGCTTCGGTTAGTTAAATGGTAGGCATTGCAAACAAATGAGCTCTAAGCTGAAATACTCATGGACCAGTGCCAATCATATTTTATCACAAAAGAAAAATCGACGTAAATTGTACATTCAAGCCTCTTCTTAAATGATTCTGTAATGAGTTATGATAAACTAATCCAAAGGACATTGGAGTATTACGATGGAATAAAAACGAAAAAGCTTTTCACAATTTTCAGTCTCATGTATACAGTACATGTATACTGTTTTGTGTTTCATTCATGTCACGAGCGGAAATTAATCAAGACTAGTAACTTAAAGCAAATGGTGTTCAAGAAAAATGTCATGTACAGTCATTGGCTATGATTAAATTGTTTAGGCCAGCAACTACTTTAAAAGATGATTTAATTTGTCAAACAACGGAGAAGAAATGTTAACGGAAATGGCATTGAATTTCCTTTTTTAGATATTTATATACAAGTACCATATACTGTTGATATTTTGTGTTTTTACTTTTGTGTTAGATGATAATTATAAAAAGGAGATTTATTTGCATTTGGAACTCATGCCCATGTCATAAAATCTCGAACAATTGAAACGCATTTTTAAGGTACTGACATTTTCATTTAGAATGTTTCGAACGCGGTATTTGCATTTGGAACTCATGCCCATGTCATAAAATCTCGAACAATTGAAACGCATTTTTAAGGTACTGACATTTTCATTTAGAATGTTTCGAACGCGGTGACAACTGAAGCTCCTGCTGGAAAAAGAAAACTCGCCTTATCGGAATTTATATATTATTTTAGCGATTAAACCCATTAATAAACACCGACTTCTATTAAATTATGAACAGCATTTAGCTTGTGTTTAACTTGACATGAAGATTATGTTCGTTAAATATTGTTCACAATTGTTTAAGAAGATCCAGGTCACTTGTGATCATGAATTGTACAGGAATGTTGACATTTGTAATGCGGCAGCTATTTCAGTTGAATTGTAGCCTGATGCGGAAACCTTTGTTTGTCACTTTCAATGCGAGTTTTTAATTAAACCGTGGCTATTTGAATATAAATAAGTCTATTCTTTGACTCTTCAACTCTGGCTCGTCATTCCTGCGTGAGTAATTAGTTAAATAAGCAAGCCAACCTATGTTAAAAACACACATTAAATTTGATGAGTAAAAATAATGTTACTTATTGTTATAATTTAAGAATTTCAAAGTTACGGTCTGTTACAAATTAGGCTAATCACTTCTAATTTAAGAAGCACTTGTTAAAAGACGCAGATATTCGCATCCCGTATTAATGATTCATCTTAATCGTTTGACATTCGATGATAGGTGCATGTGTTGAGAAACGTAATTTAAATCACTTATGAAAAGTCCATAGTAATAATAAATCATTGTGTTAGACTAATAAATCAGTATAAAATGTTTCGTTTGACTAATTAAAATGCTATATGATATCTATAAGACATATAAATTGTTATAATTGTCATAAAATGTCATGATATTCGTCAATAGTGCACATTTTAAAATGTAGCTCATGTAGGTCCAGAAATAATCATTTTGTTCTATAGCATATGCTTTTGCAATTGCTTTAAGCGTATCAACGCCTACGGAATCAAAGGCTCATAAATTAAATATTTCTTTGATTATTCATACTTAATAAGCAAGTTTCAAAGGTTAATCAAAACCAACCTTCCTTTTTCTCACGATTGTTATCAAAAATTGATATATGGTTTTATTTAGTTGTTGATTTATCGTCGAATATTATTCTTTATTACACACGCCCGTTGATGAAGTAATTGTATAATTTTATTGAGATCCTTCACTGATAAAAGAACATTGTATTTGACAAATTTTCTTTATAAAACTTACATATTAATTATTTAGTAATAGCAATGTTAGTAATGATATGAAACTCGATTGGAATTAAAAATACGAGTGATTATTCAAAATATCGTAGATTTTTGTTGTTACAGTAGTTTTTATATGTATCTTTTTTCAACAAGCATCAACATAAACAGGAATACGGCCAGCACATTCTTTCAAAAAGTTACAAAAAAAATCTTTTGAAAAACAAAACAAGAAAAGGAAATGCACACATAACGATTTAAAAATCGCCTGACTTTTCTTATTACGCATGTCATTTACATTTTCAACTAACATGAACTTCATTTTCTTATCTGTGTAGCTAAAAGCGGAATGAAAACTTTTTGGTTGCATATGCCATTACTTAATCTATCGTGTGACATTTTGAGTCGGACAATGACCGGCAAATAACACGCAAACAAAAGTTTTCACAAAAAAAGCTGACATTATCTTATTACGGAAACCAGACAATACGGAAAACGGAATTCCTAAAGAACGCTCAATACAAACTCCTCACAGCGGTTACGTCACGCTTTGCTACTTTAACCACTGCCACCACTGAAATCACGTGACGATAGTTGTATCATGTGACAAAAACATGGCGGCCAGTTTCAGAACGCCAAGGACCCCATATCAAACTGGCAGATTTATAATTACATTCTTACCAGACAAAATATGTTCAAAACACACAATTTGTTTAAACTTTAAAACAAGTGCCGGGTCAAATCTTTTGCGCTATCGTTCAATAAATGTCTAAATTTTGCCATTGTTTACTATACATGCGGTGTCACAGTGAAAATATATTTCGTTATGTTTACAAAATAATTTTTATGCATATATTTTTTTACATTCTTGTACATTAAGCATAACTATTTAACGAAAGAAAACTAAAATGATATAAAGTATTCTATTTTAAAATTAAAAGTGAAAAAAATATATCCGGCTATATTCGACCGAATTTACTTGTGGTGGCAGTGGTTACTGTACTGATCAGGGGAAGTAACCGCTGCGAGGAGTTTGCGCTCAATAGGCAAACTGGAAAAAATGCTACAGACTCAGTTCGATTCATGGACGATATTGGAACGTGCAAGCTACCGCCCACGTCCCCTAACATCAAGTGAAGTTAATTTTTAATATTTCAAAATGAAAATGGTGAAAACACAAATTAATTATTATAATATGATGTAGCATTTGATTATAATGCCTCAGTACCTTGTTTCCTGGAAATAAAAAAAAACAACATAAGTTTGTCAATGTTTGTGTTATGCATTTTAATCGGTATCGTTTGAAAACGTAAGCCACAAATTTGTTTTGAAATGTTAGCAGAATGGTGGTGTACGTAAGCATTAATGAAGTTTCCAGGCCGTGAATACCTATATATTTCAATCAGTGTAAAATATATTTGATCTCGATACAAATCATCGTCAGATAAAATTAATTTGCATAAACAGACTTAAACAGAATAAACTAATATGCAAACTTGAGCTCGAAAATTTAACACATGATGAAATATTTAAAAAAAACATTTTATCCCGGAGTTTCGTCAAACCAGTCAGTAAGTAATGTTCATAAAGATTACTTTCCGGTGATGGAACAAGCGACCTCTGGATTAAGAATCCGAAGCTCTTTTCATTTGCACTGTGTGGTCAGGTATTGCATCCATTCAAATGGTATACCATCAACATTTAGATTATACGAATATATTTTAGTTCGAGTGTCTTGGAAGCTATAAGCTTATTAGAACACTCTTGAATCCATTCCCGGAACCAACCAGTACTAAGCATTGAGTGTAAAAGTTCTTGCTCACAGAAACAACGTCTTGTCCCTGGCGGGATTTGAACACACGCGGCAAGCAATCCTTAGAAAACTAGTCCGACGCGTTAACCACTCGGTCATGTCATCTGGCGTCAACATTTATTTCATTCTAATCAAAATAAATAATAAAAACAAAAACACGATAACACGATTGTGTTAATTAAATATGTATTGAGGCAGAAAAGAAACTGACAAAAGAATATTTATGTATAAACATCACGGATATTGTTTTTGTGTGTTTGGGTCATACAAGATAAAAATCATAAAAATTGCCCGGGTTTTTATTAAAATGAAAGGCAGGAAATTTGATTACCACTATATACGTTGATCTTTAATTAACCTCACAAAAATAAATCACTTTTTAACCAGTGAACATTTCAAAACAAAAACATGTTCCTCCAAGTAATGTGCCGTTATTGACCATTCTAGTTAGAAGGCTATATTGAAATGATTCATAATCAATAGTATTTACGATGAAAGTAATAATGAAGAGGAAGAATAAAACCAAACTTACGTAACAAACAGCATAAGAACATTTTAAACGAGGCTTGTTTTCATGTGACTGTTTTCGGAATACATCGCCTAAAAATAAAAGTGATAAATACTTATGAAAGTTTGTTAGAGGTGGTTGATCACGTGCCATGTTTTACAGTGACATTGGGTCATTTTGCTATTGTTTTGTCATATATTTTAATATTTGAATTATAAACATATGCATATACCATGTTCCAGGCAAGTTTTTTTTTTGATTCCAATTATTCATACTTGTATAAAAAAAAACTCTATATACAAAATACTTGATGAAATTGTGACAAAATATTACCGCATATTATCATTAAAATATTTCCGTATAGAATTTCTGCAATCTAAACGGGAAAAGTAACAGAGCTACAATGTAAAATCATGGACCATTGGAATAGGCAAGTATTTACTGGAAACATGGTTTATTACTCAAATATTGAAAGGTATACTGAAAAATGAGCAAGAACTGTATGCGGACCGTAAACAAATGTCACGTGATCACACACACTATGTATACCAAAGGGTGTTAACCAATACAACATCCCTCAACATTTATCATCCATTCAGTATCCCAAAGTGTGTTAACTTATACCTCTCAAGAATAAACCATCTATTCAGTATCCTAAAGGGTGTTGACCAATATAACAACCCTCAAGATTTACAAAACTCTATTTCTTCCTAAAGGTTTTCTTCAACTTAAATTATGAACTCATGATTTTTTTTGATACACTATATAGCTAATTTTGTAACTGCCTTTTGTTAACCTTTCTTTTATTAGTATATTCTTTTAATCTCTTATTAGTAAGTTTAAATGAAATAAATCAATTTAAATGTAGCATTTAAGCCTTTGAAAGAACGTGTTAAAAAGATGTTACACCAATACAAAAAAAATATTTATAAAACAATCTTTTTTTAATTCTTGACAGTCAAAAACATTACCATGGACAATATGCTCATTGACATACAGAAAAAAAGATGCATGTATTAATGCACACATATGCAACATAGGTAATATAATCATTTTCATTTTGATATTTTTCTCGTGTTGATCATATGAAATCGACACTGTCGCTTTAAAAAGCCAGTGACTTCATATAACCGCACGAGTATTTTGTAAAAAGGCAACCAATGCACTCTGTTATGAAAAAAGGTTATCAAAATTAGAGTAGAATATTGTAGAACAAGATTAAGTCACTGCGTCAAGCATGGTCATTAAAAGCTTAGGCGGTCAATACGTTGCCGAAAGTGTTGTGATAAATTCTACGGTTATGTAAATAAATATTTGACGACGACAAAATGTTATTAACATTTAAAGAACTACAATGGATCAATAATAATAATTATTTTAAAAATAATAATAATACAATGTACAATGCATTGCTACGTATTCAAAACCATAGTTATTTCTAACTCATTTATATACATGGCAGTTAAACGTTATAAAGGCCACACGTAGTAGATTGAGATAAACAAGCGCGTTTGAATTTTTATGTAAAATTAAGATCGGATTTCTTTGATTACTTCAGACTATAGTAAGTTATAAAATGACAAAGTATTGATGACGTTGCGTTATATATATAACATTAAGTGTCAAATTTTAACTCGTTTTTTCATTGACAATGATTTTGGATTTGTCATGCTTGGCTTTTTTCCGCTGATTCTTGTATGGGGATCCATTCATTGATCTTGCTTTTCATATTACTATTTGCCGAGTTAAATTGGAATAACCAAAAAAAGGATAACACAAGTTACAGTGGTTCCAGGTAACCCTGATCCCGCCCCCTTAAAATATGTAAAAGTTTAATTATCAAACAAAAAAGTAAACACACACTCCGCTTCGATAAATAAAATGTTTCCACTATGAAATAGAAAAATTGACGATGTCAAATTAACAATATCAAACTGTAATAAATAGAACAAGTGATTTATCAGGGATGTAGTTGTTCCTCTTCTTCGTAAATGTTGCTTGTTCATTGTACATATAAAAACCCGTTAGATAAATAATTCAGACATTAAACCCCCAACATCCGATCAGACTATCGGATGCAAATAAACACTCTTTCTACATTGTTTTATCAGTGATAGACGTCCAGCAAAAGCTGACTAAGTGTACTGTTTCTAAAAATAGCTAAAGCAGACGATGAGTTTTTACACAAAAAACCTACCTTTCTTTAAGAGACAAGAAAAGTTAGCCTAATTTTTGATCACCAGTTGCAGGACTGTCAAGTTTATCCCTTGATGCCAAACGGTCAGATATATCTATTCTTGAAATATTTCCTGTTGTGACCATAATCAACTACTATTTTGACCCATAATCAACTACTATATGGTATGATTTCTGGTACCTCAGGTATATTTTAATTAGGAAGTGTATTGCTATGCTGCTATCAGCAGAGATAAAACAAATTATCACATTTCTATGTTTAATTGGCATATAACACTACAGTACAAAAGGGGTCACAAGGCCTGTAAGGTCTTAATTTATATAGCTAACTATAGTATTATTTATTATCAGACAAAGAGCAGATGAAACTAATGATTTTGATTCTGATTTTACTTTTTCATGTGTATAATGTTTTTGCTCATCATGTGTAAATGTGAAAGAAAAGTCCTGAATGGAAAAAAAGGTCAAGGCAAAAAAGCTAAATAAATTTAATAAAAATCCGATACAAAATCTTTTGTTCAATTATGTAAAGACCCAATGCTTGGTGTAAAAGGAAGTTACTAAGAACCAATGTATTACTCCATTGAAGAAATGATAACTTCTTAGCACTTTTTTTGTCCAACTAGAGAACATATAATTAAAAATTTTGTGTTAAATAAACTAAGGAAACTGTATCCTAATCGACTAGAACAATCCTACACTGGACACTATTTCTATCCTTAGTTGATGAAATACAAAGTTACTACCAATATTTATAACTTCAGTATAATGTGTCTGTAAAATTGATATACGTACAATAGTGAGAAATACAAGTCAAGAGTTTTATCATTTCTGTATATTTTCATTGTGAAATGCCCTGGATTTATGCACTTTTATCAATATTAACTACAATTCATTTGATGCAAATTGGATTATTCTGACAAACCTTACAAAAAACCATTAAATCAAGTAAGTAATAATTTGATGTATTTCTTGCATGTGTATGGATTCCCATGTGATCACATTGCTATGTTTACAAACAATGTGGTCACATGGTTATTTACATAATAAACTCCTCCCCTTAGTTCAAATTTGAATTTCTGTTATCATTTGACATAAATTTATATGAACCTATTTCTTCATACATTTTCAAATTTCTTATCTAGACTCATAGGTTAATCATTTGGCTTCATTTAGGATTTTTTTCATTGGTAAAAAACAGTTTTTACATAAAATATATTTGAAAATCTCTCCCTGAGCTGAATACAGTTAAAAAAAATTCAAGGGAAACCACCCACCAGCCATTCCTAGGTTTGGTCTTTAAGGAGTGAATGACTAGTGCAATGTACGTAGAACGTGTTTAAATCTTTTCACAATGCTACTAAAACTGTGTCTTTTATTCGACACTTCTGTATTATAAGAAACAAACATGCATTTCAGTCTGAAAATGGATAATTGTAAACTGTTCATTCTTTAAAATGATAACCTAAAGAAAATTTAATGAATTTGCTTAAGCCAAGATAAATAGTTGGCTTTATCACTATATAAGGACAAATTAAACAAACTTGGACACGAGAAGCTTTATCTTGGAGTGGTTTGTAATATGCATGTGGTTTAAACTTTGAAAATGTGTGTGACTGTTATGAATGATTTAAACGTGCAGAAAAGACAGGCATAGTACACAAAATGGTTTTCAAAAAATACCGGTCTATGAAAACTAAGAAAGTGTGGATATTATTTGTTGTGGTTTTAATAATATTAGTATTAGTTGCAACTAACTTAAAAGCTCACAATGTTATTCTAAATTCTGTATTGGATATACCGTTTAAGAGTTTGGTTAGAAAAGCCTCAAGTGATGCTTTGTTCGATAATACAGCAGTTCCCGGAGACAAAGTTGAACATCTTCGTGAGAGGCCTGTAATGGATAATTCTTTAGTTAACGGAGTTTGTCGAGGAAAACTAGATAAAACACAGATCGGCCAAGATGGGTCTTGGCAACCGGTAGACAAATCTTTGACAATGTTTGTTATTTCAGCATATTATATTAATACTGAGAAAAAGATATTTATCATTGGTGCAAAACCAATGTATAAAGTCACTGTAATTTGCCAACTGTGGACACTACGGGACATAACTGGTGAAATAGAAATGCGGGAAACTGATGCTAATGTCGGGACACCTAACGACCCTGCCGGACCATTACCGTAAATACTTTATACCATTTCATTTGAATTATATTAATTATATAATAAAATATTTACATTAAAGACTCATAATTGCTTATAAACGAATATTATCAGAACGGGCAAACATAAGTTTTATAACGTTTAGATGATCGTTTCAGAGTAGTAAGTAGCTCTGATTCTTTTATTATAAAGATAGAAAAAATGTTAACAAAGTAGAATTTTTACATCCATATAAATAACTATTTCATTTTTAAGCTGCATGCCTCCAGATGAGCCAAACCTATATCGAGGAAATCAACCTTAAGCAAAATGTACTAAGATTTTAAGAAAGAAAACAATCACAAGTCAAGAAAATTTACATGTTCTAAGCAATTGTTCAGTATCTGTCACCAACTACTTTTCCGTGACTAACGCTGTAAGATTTTAATTTTGCATATTTTGATTTAGTTTTGGTAATTTTCGTAATTTTAAGGTGCCGTTTACAATATATTAATTACACTCTTTGTTCACTTAATAATATTTTACTTTTAAATACACATTTTTTCATGAAAATAAGCATGAATCTGGTTTACAAAAGCTTGCCAATGAGACATTTTTTGAAAAATATCATAGGACATCAAAAACTAAAATCTTTTCAGGGATATAAATAAAAAGTACTTGGACATAATGGGTCTTAAACCTTTAGTCTGCTAACGGCAACTAATTTTACTCATGCAACCAACGCAAACCAATATCAGCTGGAGCGTCCGTACCATTTCAACACGAACAGTACCTTTTATTTTATTCAGATAGTATAATGATTCAGTAAGTAGTAAATTTCCGTAAAATGTTGGATGGCTTTGTCCATATTGAAAAGGCCACCCAGGAAAATAAGCGTAGCATACCAGCACAAGCTGTATTATAGTAAATTACGCTTATTTGAATTGTTACTATCTAAGTTTAAGTTGTCAAAGAAAACGTTAATGCAATCATATTGAATTCTACGAACATAATGCATAAATATTATATTTTGTACTATATTCCATCGTTTGACATTTAGAGTTATGAGGATTACAACTCAAGCGATACAACCGATCAGATTAATACGCACATATAATACAATCTTACAAATTAACACAAGCGATACAACCGATCAGAATATTACACTCAATTAAGTATATTTTACAAATCAACACAAGCGATACAACCGATCAGAATTTTATACTCATATAAGTATATTTTACAAATCAACACAAGTGACACAACCGATGAGAATAATACAACCATATAAAATCATCTTAAAAATTAAATAAAACGAATCAGAAAATTACACTTTACAAATAAACACAAGTGACACAACCTATGATAATAATACACTCATATAATTGTATCTTACAAATTAACACAAGCGATACAACCGATAACTCATAAATATATTATCTTAGAAAATCAACACAAGTGATACAACGAATTAGCATTAAATACACATGTTGTATTTGTTTACAAAATCAACACAACCTATCAAAATAATACACTCATGAACTATCATCTTGTATTATAATGTTACAAAATACCGAAAGCAATAAAATCGACCGGAACATACACCCATGCTTTAGTATCTGGTTGATATTAGTAGTTTGATTATACATTATTGAGTACAATACTGAATTCTATTGGAAGAAACTTGGCTGTCAAAACTTTGTTGAACAAGGTGCCAGCCGAGTTCAATATTTTTTCAGGTGTGCACGAGAATGATAAATAACACTAATTGTTTTTAACAAAAAATAAACATAAATTAAAATATCATAAGTTATTTTGAATAAAGATATATAATCTACGTTGTGTGGATCTATTTGCTGTAAATAAAAAGAAAGTTGTATTTACTTAAGGGAAGAATATCATAACTGTATCAAATGATCTTCATTGTATCCCTCGCTTCGAAACGATTTATGATTATCATAAAGATAAGATTTCAAATCAATGTTTAAATATATTGACTTAGTCGGCAAACTGTCTTTTTTTTAAATAGAGAATAGAGAAATATCCAGGCAGAATCTTTTAGTCGAAGTTGCAAAAATTAATCATCTTTCTATACATTTCTGATAGGAAAATGGTTATCGAATGTGCATTTTTTTACAAATATGTGAACAAACGTGTGCACCGAGTAATAGACTTAATAAATCTTGATCAGATCTCCTCTTTTCCAGGTTTAAAATTATTTACGTACATGTACAAGAAGGCTCGGTTGCAAAATTATGTTATACGTAAATAACATGCATAGACTGATAATCTCGACGATGTGAGTTCATTTCCCGGGCTGACAAACTGATTACTTATCAGTCTTTCGGAAGAGATTTTAAATCAAAGTCCCGTGTATGAGTGCTTATGCACTGGGCGCGCTAAAGAACCAGGAAAAGCGTCTTAAATTGGGCCATCTTTCTGTATCTTGACCAAAATCTAAATTCACAAATACTCATTTTGAGGACTCGCCCATTTGGTCAACCGGTGGCGAGTATACCTGAACTTAAAACACACACAAGTTTTTCAACCAACCGCAACGCTACGAAAAATACTAAGCGTAAAGGTGTTCCGATTGCCTTTAAGCCAAGCCGAAAATTTCATCCAATTAATCATTAAAAAAAAGTGTATCCCTTTCCACAAAATATATGCCATTGGAAGAAATATACGTAACGTTATTGATAATATTAAACATTCCGACATATCATTATTCATCGTATTAATCTCGAGGGCCCCATGAATATTTTTATTTTTTACTTCTCAAAAGCTTCAAAATATCGCTCTTATTTTAAGTGTCCTGTTTTAGTTTCAAAGTTACTCATTGGCCAGTTACTCGAACCGTCGTTTCTTTTGCTACTAGTTGTTAGTTAGAACGGTTGTAGTGATTCTGTATTTTGTATGAAAGTTGAAATACTACTTCATATTTATATTTTATTTTCTATGACAAATAAGTTCACATTCAGCGATACTTTCTTCAGGTGATAAGCATCTGACATGATATTCTCTAAAACCGTTATTTAAACGTTATTTTAATCATGTTCGCCCTTTCTTTAGGAGGAATAATATATTCGCTTCTGACGCATAACGTGGCTTTACGTATAAAAGAAGTGCAAAATATTGACCATTGTATATTCTATATATTTTTTTCTAACAATTGAAAATAAAAATGACATCAAAAGAAATAAAAACTCGAAAACTAATTACTCCCAGTAGTGGCCTTTTCCGAAATTGAATAAGCAATAAGTTAACGTTGTCCTTGAGCTATTTAAATTTACTTATTACGTAACCTTTTAGTTAATTCTGGAATTGTATCCGCTTTGAGGTGTTTGTCTCATGCATATCACATTTTACCACGTTGTGTATAAATATCCAGTAATTTATTATTTTCTTACAGGTATACTGCAGTGACGTTTGAATGTAAATTGAATGGTAATGATACGCCATCATTTGTTTCACTGGTAACACATCCGTGTCAAAACGCTTTGAATCTCCTGAGTATAAAAAATGCCTCAAAAGTCGACACTTACCAACGGCACTTTACGGTTTGTTTGGCGCCAATATTCAGCTACAGAAGTGCTCATGAATTCATCGAATGGGTAGAACTCAATCGAATTCTTGGTGTCGACAAAGTTATCGGTTATGATTATTCAATATCGGAAGATGTGAAAAATATATTGAAATTCTATTCGGAACGCAATTTCACAGAAATTATTCCATGGAGACTTCCGTTTCCAGTTCAACATCACATTCATTACTTTGGTCAAACTGTTGCACTGAATGACTGCCTTTTCAGGACTAAGCAAATCTCAGAATTTATGTCAAATATCGACTTGGATGAATACATTATTCCTCATTCGGGGAATGCTTTCAACTGGACTCAAATGATGAAAGATCTTGACCAATCGGCGGATGGATTCATTTTCAAAAATACCTTTTTCAGAAAAGAATGGACAAATGATGAGGTAGAATTCAAAGGAAAAGCAAAGGCCAAACAACTTAAGTTAATAACATTGAAACATTTTGATCACGAGACAAAGATATATCACCACATGGCCCGTTCAAAGTATTTTGTTAGGCCATCACGTGTCAATTATATTCTTATACACGAAATCCCCAATGCACGCGTTGTTAAAGTTACTTCACAAATAGGTTTGCTCCATCACTATAGAAACTGGGAGAATTACGAGGATAAACAGCAAAGGGTTAAAGATACTACGGTCCTCGACAAATTTGAAAAGGCGCTCATCAGCAACGTTGAAAGCGTATGGAAAGAATTAAAGTTGGAGAATCTAATGTTAGAATAAAACACTTACTGCAGGAAACTAAATTTTGCTTCAAAGATTAGAGGTATTTTGATGAATGTACTTTCGAAACACAGAACAGATAATAAAGGACATAATTATAATCCTCTGTTGGAGATTAATGTTGACTTTCAACTGTAAACACTGGAGGTGTGTTGAAATATCTAAATTATTATTATGTCATTTATAATTAATTATTTTAATCGATAGTTTTTGTATAAACTCCTTTAGTGTTTGTTCACCATTCAATTTTCAAACTGATTTGTTTGTTTAGGATTCTACTGTTATTTTCTAGTTATGTTTTAGTTATAATTAGTTTTCAAAGGTTACATGACCCAGTTCAAACGGCAATAAGCTAATACAACCTGATCCGCTCCTAGGGTTGTATGAAAAAGGATCATTAATACACGATCATATGAAATTTCTAAAGCTCAAACGTTTACAAGAAAATCATTTTTTTGTAAAATGTACTAAAAAAAAAAATGAAAATAAAAAAATTTTTTTTTTTTAAATTTAAAGATTCAAGTGAAAATTTTACATTTTTAGATTTTGTTATATTTAAAAACACTTAAAAAGTAGATTTTCCCTTTTTTATTAAACTAATCTTTGAAATTTTTAAAAATATTAGAAGTAAACAGGAATTCATTAGTATTGCGGTGCATGTTTCCGTTTTCTATTTTACAAATTTATAAGACTTAGTATTCCTGGATTAAAGTAATATAAATACAGATTTGGTCTGCATTTTGAAATATGTTAACACTATAACAAACACATTATATTGCTTGAAATGAAAATGTTCTAGGAATCTATGTAATGCTTGAAATGAACGATATAGCAACCTGTCTATACGTAAAGTAATAATTAAATGCAAGTAAGGCAAAGGAAAAAAGGAACGAAAAGAAATCAAATTCAGTAAATGTCATTTCAGACGTTTTACATACTCACTAGAAACGTCTTTTTTTTGGCCGATGGATGCAGTAACTAGGCATTTTTTTATTCTGAAAAGGAATACCAGACATATTCTATAAAGTAATTGTCATAATAATTAACGATACAAGACGTTTTCCATTACAACATACTTGTCAGACAAATAAGTCATCTGTAATAAGCAAAGTGAACGAGAAACACTGATGTGGCATATTAATCACTTCAATTTCGTTGACATACATTTATTTTTCGTTTCTAATGTGGCATATTAATCACTTTAATTTCGTTGACATATATTTATTTTTCGTTTCTAAAATGTATAAGCATTTTTTTAAAACGGATAATCGTTAAATGTTCTTAAACGGAATGATATTTTCTTAAAGCGGAAATCTACTTATATGCGACCATTAATATGTTGATTGTCTCTTTAAGGTGTTTTGACATGACAGGACTGGAAATATATATTGTTTTCGAGATTAAAGTCCTATGCGATGTAACTGTCTACAGTTTTAAAAATATCATTCGCTATCTGCGTGTTTTTAATGAGTATGCTAATTGTGAAAATGGCCTAATTTATTGCACCATTTTTCATTTTAAATGAGCTAACAATAGCACACAATACGATTTTCAATTTATACCTTTTATTATATTTCTTTTATATATTTTGCATATAATTATGTCTGTTGTTTTAAGTGCCCCAGTTGTGTTGTAAGAAATTTAAATTTAATGATTTTAGATTTTTGTACCTTAGTGGAGTTCCTTTTAAGTGAAATGGCCTATAATGAAACGTTTAATGTAATAAAATAAATAATTATGTTGATAGTATATTTAGATACAGATATAACAGCAAACCACGAAAGATGTTGTTGGCAAGTGTGCATTACATGATCCGATATTACATACATTTATAAAGCAGATAATTAAATGTTCTAGAACAAAATATTTGACTTCAATACAAAAAACTAAATACTAAATCACTTTAACTGTACCAGTTGCTAAAACGCATAGCTCAGATATATGTCCAACGTGTAAACTTTAGGAAACTATAGGAGGACCCCACAGTTTAAATGCTTTTGAGAAATAAGAATAACACTATTTTAGGCTTAATGTGCCTTTAAGGTATTTTATCTATTTTATCTATTTGTACTTCTTATCTTATGAGATTAATAATGCACGCTTGCAATGTGAATCTTAAGTGCGTTTCACGACATTTATCTGATTTTTAAGATAATGATTTACCAAGTTGTATTTAGATTAAAGGCTATTTGTAAAAAGTACTTGATCAACAATGAAAATGATAGCAATCAACTAGATAACTTGTTAAACGTCTTGATAAGACTGTTTGTATTATTGATCTGTGGCAAACAGCAAAGGGTAAAAAAATAATTTATAAATGTTTTTCTCAAGAAAACAAAAACAAATAAGTCAATCTGTATACGAAATAATAGTTTAAAGACAGTTAACCTATAGAATTAAAACAAGTTAATAAATGCTAATAAAGACAGATAAACCGTTTTACTGACTTAAACAATTGGCTGCTCGTTGGCTGTTATAATAATATGCTTTACCTGTCGCAGATGCCTACATATCATTTCAATATAATAATTTACAGGACAGATGGCCTAATCACTTTTAATGTTGAAGCTTTTTTATTTTACAACACAGGTTTCCCATTTAATTAAAGAAGCGAAATCATTATTTTGAAGAAAAAAAAACAAAACAAAACACACACATTATTTTTAGACTTGCACGCTGTCAACACAACATATTGATTAAAATTATAAATGACAAAATAAATATTCAAGGTGTCAATCATTTACGATGCATGCTTAAAATATGACACAAATCTATCTAATAGTCCCAATTATCTGCCAGAAACTGTTTGAGAAACAAGGTGACTGAACATTGTCAGTTTGGTTCCAAAATGAATATGAAGCATATTTATGAAATAGAGAAAAACAGAATCCCTAAAGAAAGTCCAACACAACAAAATTGAAAATGTTGCAGGCTCGGTTTGATTGAGCCTGTTCATGGACGGTACTGGAAAGTGCAAATTACCGTCCACGCCCCCTATTTTTTAGGCCGATTTGTCATATTATGGGCCGTTTTAACTTGAGGCCGATTTCACTTAAGACCAAATTAACTGTCATACCAAATGACACGTTCTAAAACCAGCTATTCATGTCAATAGCATTAACATCAGTGTCATTAAAGATAGAAACACTTGTTCCTTGGAAAAATATTATGATATTTATTACCTGTAAAAAAAAACAAATAAAGCTTGGATGTTTTACGATCATTGATCTCTTTCTTATAATTATTACGGTATCTGGATATCACTCAACTGCACAGTTTATGTGCTTCATCTTCATAGAAGATTCAATTTTAATATCTGGAAAAAAGTGATCAGTTACATTACTTGAAAATTGCAGACTCATTTTTATTGAGTCTGCGCATGAGGGATAATTATAACGTGTTAAACTTTTCATGTTAACAGAGGATACTAGGTTTAAAAATCTGGAAACAAAGTGATCCCTCGGAAGCATTAATCACAACAAAATTACAAGAGAACTGCAGACTCGGTTTGATTGAGTCTGTACATGAGGGATAATGAATACGTGCAACATCCCTCACGCCCCCTAGCATCGGCTTGAGCGGTACTCAATTCTCAACACATAATAGTGTCTGTATCAATGATCCCGAAGGACCAGAAAAATATAACAACACTGAAGTGAAACCTATAATAGATTTAAACAAATACATTTGTAATCATATTGAAATTATAAGTCTAGAAAATTGTATTCCACGTACAAAAGTAACATACTACATTACAAGAATCTCCCTTTTCCAAAACCCTTATTTTTATATTTGCTATAAAAATTTTAATAAAAAAAAAAAGTTTTTTTGCTTTGGGAAAAGCATGCCCCAAAGTCAAAGGGATTTTCATTTTTATTTCAAATAAGGCAAGTTAAACCAAATAACTCACCAGTTGAATGATTATACATTTGCATCTGCTAAAAATTTTCACCAATTCTGTTTGGTTTGTAATTTCCCCAGATATTGGAAATGATAGCTTTGTCTGAAAACTGCTGAAATCAAGTGTTATGTAAATAGTTTGTTTCAGCGTAATATATTTGAAGCATAAAGGACTTATTTAGATGCCTTGTATCATCTCTCGGAGCTGGAAATTACAAAATAATTGTCTTTAGAGAGAAAACATTTTCAGCAATCTATTTTCACATATTTTTGAATCTGGTTCAAGACCAAAGGTATACGAGTTGTATTTCAACCACTGATAACTAGTTATTATGATTGAATTCTTAGTTGTGATGAGGCAATCTTACTTTTCTTTCATGTACAAATGTTTATCAAATCGGCTGTTTGTTAATAAAATATAATAATGACACTTATACGAGGGGTGTTCAAATATTGATGCAACTGGGTCAATTTTCAGACGTGCTTAACAAACAGTGCCAAAATAATAAAAATAATGAATAAATCGTTCAAAATACTCACCACCATGTGATATACAAAGTTTTAGTCTTTTAATCCAGTTTTTAAATGCGTGTTCATAATCTTTTCGTGGTATACTCTCCAGACACTGAAAAATAGCCGAACCGAGATTTTTTCGCGTTTGTTTTCTTCCAGCAAGACGTTTTTTGAGCTTCGGAATTAGGAAAATGACACAAGGGGCAAGATCTAGCGAATAATGACGGAAAGGAAGCTCGACCATCTTTTCCTGATTCAGATATCATCGTACAATGGAAGCTTTGTGTGACGAAGCAATGTCATGCAACCACCTGGTACCACGGAGACCAGTTGCTTGTCGACGGATTTTCAAACATTCTTAAATTTATGAACGACATTGCCTTTGTAAAACTTGGCATTTACAGATCTACCCTTTGGTACGGCAATTTGAATAGCAAAACATTGATTGGTCAAGAAAATTACAAACATGACAATTTTTTACGCTCATGGTGCGGTTTGCTATTAAGGAAGCTCTTTTTAGGTGTCTAAATTTATAACTTTAAAATTGTAAATATATCATCGGTATGTAAAAGATAGTACAGCAGTATATTCAGAATTAAATTGAAGACCAATATTTTTGTGCAATTCATGTTCAGACATCAGCTTCCTAGGAAATAATCAAGTCTTTAAAAGGTCTGCTTCCCTGGAAGAAGCATGACTTAGGAGAGAAATCTGCTTTGAAGTAGTGCAGACAGGCTAAGATGTACAACAGGTCCAATACTGGGCAGCAAGTCTTATAAAATTTAAAATAAGGTACGTTTTTTGGCCGCAACCTCAAAGGGAAAAAGCACGTACAAAGGGAGTGGGGAGGAAGTTCCCCTAAAATTTCCCGGGGAGTTTCAAAGGGAAATTAGATAAATTTTAAAAGAGAAAGAATAGGCACAAGTCGAGTACTTCAACAAATCCAGGTAGTTCAGCACCAAAAGTTGTTCAGGAAGTAAAGGTATTGCAACACTTGAATAATTGAGCAAACTAGATACTGCAGCAATCTCAGATTGCGCAGCATGTAGGTAGTAGTCAAGCAGCAAGCAAATATTTTCGTAGCAAATCAGAATATCACAGCAAATTAATGATATTTTCAAGAGCGTTACTTTACCAAATGCTCAGAATATTATTAAAATCTCTAAAGTGGAACCAAAACTTGACACTCCACATATATTCTTATGGATCTGACAATACCGGTACATGCTTATAGAAACGGTTCATATATATGAACAGTATTTGATCAAGATTGGAAAAATACACGACATTAGTATGAACCATTTATTTTCTTGTGCTCCTAATTGATTTATATTAACAGCTTCTGTTTGAATATCACTTCAGTGCTGTTTGTTTTGGACCGCGCTGTGTGTTCCTTAAGACCATTTGCATAAATAATTAAGACGATTGGAAACTAATTGCAGCGGGATTCGTGAGAAAATGTCAATAATTGGCTCGAGCAATTATCTTTGATAATATAAGAAGTTATATAGAAAGTTAAATCATGCGATTTCAAATTTATTTAACACTGTCATCTATTATGGGTTATAATTCGGTTTTGACTTAATGTGGACTACCACAAATGGTGATAATTACTTCCTAGGAAGAATAATCAATGGGATGCTTGTTGCCTAACAACTTGACTCACAATCTTTCATTATATAAAGTTTAAACAAAGTACGTAGACAATGTAAAAGTTTAATAAATTGTTCCTATCTTGTACTAGCTAAATTTGGAGGCATTCATTTTAGCGTTGCATAATATTGTAACTTTGCAATTTTATAACAAACTATGTTTTGAGTTTTATCAGTTTTAACCAAAGATGTTAAACTTTCATTGTTGCATGTCTTGCATTCATAGAAAACATGAAACATTTAAATCCTTGAAGCATTAAACACCTTAATTAATGAAAATGCCAGTAATTAGAAACTATTCATTTATTTCGTCACAGATTTAGGTTTTATTGAAAATTAAACTAGACTTTCTTTTAACTAAATGCTTTATTGTTAGAAATCACCATTAAGGAAAATACCAGATGGAAAGACGATATAATTATTTAGAGAACATAACTGAATGAAGTTAAACAGGGCTGGGAATCAAAACTGCGTCGTATCCTGCAAAATGTAAACAAACGCCGCCATCTTGGAACGAAAAACGTATGTTTTTGTTTATAACTCTTTTTGTTGGAAATGACAGAAAACCAGATATATGTATTAACACGCTGCGCTATTTTCCGCTTCGTTCGTTAAATGTTGCTTGCACAACTATTTTGTAAAACAAAAGTTATAGCGAACTTGCAACTCGAAGCGGGGCAGAATTTTTATGAAAAAGTGTGGATACGACGCAGTTAATATTGCTTTATCTATCGTTTTTTCCTTCAAATGTAACTGTTTAGGAATTTATATCTTCATATATACATGTAGCGGAATCTCAAAGTAATAGCTTTCTTCTACAAGATAAAAATAATTACCACATCACATGGTTTTCTTTAGCCTTCTGGTGGCAACAGATTTGACAACCGTGCCTAAAATTGATTTAGTCCACACTGAAAGTTGGACAAGCACATTCAAGCTATAAATGTGACCATAATGCTAGTTATCGAGAAATAACAGTAAAGAAGAAATGTTAATGTTTACATATCATGTAATAAGGGCGGAAGAGTGCCCGTTACCGCCTTTTACATTCAGTGCTCTAGGAACAGAATATACTTTGTTTACAATAACTGCATGCCAAACGTGGCCACGAATTGTTCAAAGTATGCTTATTATAAAGTTATGGTTTTCCTATTAGCAAAAGCCGTACTTTGCAAAAGTGTTCAGTTATTATCTCTTGTTTGTTAAAGATTAGCATTGAAACATGTCTAAATGTTCTTGTTCTTGTAAAAAACAACTCCACAGTTATTCATCATGAAATTACTGTATAGCTTTGATAATGTTAAAATAAAATGAAATAAAAAAAAAACACACACAATCTCTTCTTATTCCAAACATCTATTTATATTAGTAACTTACGTTTTGAATCGAGCTAATGTAAAGAAATATAAGTCCGAGATTTACAACATAGACTGCATCCTGAAATAGAGAAACAGAATTACTTAAGAACGTTTAAATAGGAAAATGAAAATGTTGCAGGCCCGCATTAATTTAGCCTGTTTCTAGACGACAGTAGTAATAAGCAACCACAGTTCACGCCATCAAAGCCAAATCCGTGACTTGAAACATAATTTCATATAAATACTTTCTGGAATCTTTGATTTATAACATTTTCAATGTTTTTGCAATCGCCACTTACGTTAAACTAATTTTTGAGAAATCGCATGAACAAGTTTTACTTGACAGCAGGAGAAATCAATTCTCCTACACGTGTAAAGTACACAAAAAGAAAACATGACAGAAAAGGAATAAGTGATTTATTTGGGACACTGGCGAAAATTGATAGACGGCTGACGCATTGATGCTGACAATGTTAAATGGCAAGTCAAGTATTGATTATAATTAGGGTGATGAAGGTCCCAATTTATTTTTTTCCAGAGACACTCTATTAAACTTTCGAAGACTAATGAGCTACATCAAATATTTATTACGACCAGCAAATGATGTATATTCGAGTAAACATATCTTATCGTATTTTTTATCAGGATGCATATTGACTTATGTGATGCTTAGTTATCAGTACTGTATTAAATTGCTTAGTTGTAACGTGTTAGTTGTAACGTGTAATAGATTGTATTTAGTCGTACCAGGTAAAGCACTGTTAAAATTAATTTTGTATTGTATCTTTATCCAGAGATCATTGATAAACGAATATTAAAAAGAATAAGAGTGCAAACTATATTAAAATTTCTTTTCGATCTTTATAGCAAGTTATTCTTATAGCATTTAACTATAAACAATAACTAGTCAAGCTTAGTACACAAATATATATCATACACTTTGTTTCATTCATTCTTGAGAGAAAGTATGTAATATCAATCTGCTTATGCAAGATTAATGCATAATAAGTGAGTTTTTGTATACATAGTTGTAATATTTATTGCACATAAAGGGTGTCATAAATCAAAAGTCATTGAAAATAAAAGAGTACTTGATCGTAATAAATAGTTGCCTTAAGTTACATATGGATTTTTGTATAAATATTAAAATACCGCATACCATTTCATTGAGAAACAAAACATTATCTTCAAAAAAACGTAACATTCAGTACAAAAAAATGATGAGGGGTCTCTTGTAAGCAAATAAAACAAATAAAACGTTACATTTTTCGTAAAATAATTTATGTTAAAAAATTAAAGTAAACTTTAATTATAAACGTCTCATTAAAATTAATAAATGTAAAGCTAAAATAAAAAAACAGTAACCTAAAAAAAAATAAACACATAAATCTTATGTTTTCCTTCAGTTTTCATAGTGTGCAGTACCCCAAAGTGACTGAGCTTAACAAAATGGTAAGCTGCGTGTTTTTTCCAAAAACTCGACAGTATGGATTTTTGTTTTTGGCTTTGTTATTACCAAAATATTTTTATAAATAAATGTGGTATTTGTTATTTGGAATAATCAGGGCACAATGAAATGTTGATCTTTTCCTGATTGGTCTAGGATTAGATTAAATCAAGATGGAATTGAATCGTCCGAAGACTTATAGCTGATTATGCTGCCGGTATAACAAAGGTTAACAAACGGCCAAAGATGGTCAACCCTACGTCGCTTTTCATTTGTATCTATTACTAAAATAAAGCATCAGATGAATAAAGAATACGTATCAAGCGGGCATATATAACTACAAAAAGCGTTGGACTAGAAAAAAAATTCCTCATATATTGATAATTGTGTATTCAAAAAAAAAGCATAGCTGAAATTGTATAAAAACTGAAATCAGATGCATTTCGGCAAAATATTGTGTTCTAAATTAATTACATTAAAATGCACAATAATTATACAGGTTTGAAAGGATATACTTATACACACTTTTTAACTGACAATGAATAAATAACGTGATTCAATCAGAAATTAAAGTGTCTTATAATTGTGCGTTATTTGTAACAAAACGTCTTATAGATGATCCCAATCAAATTATCTCCCCTAGAATGTTAAAAAAATTAGATACTTAAATGGTTTATTGATAAATATTCTTTAGCAGTAAAAGTCACATATGCTGTAACTGTCGTTATTGCATTTATTATACACTGGTACGAGGGGTGATCAAGAATTATGTAGACTGGTTCAATATCTTTGAAACGGACCCATATAACATGCATAAAATATTTTTATTTACATCACTGTCATGACCTATCTCTTTGCCATTTACAAGGAGCTGTAAATCATTCATGCATTACTCAGAGCAGAATAACTAGCATAATTGTAACTATAGTAACGCGTTACCGGCCCAGGTGCTATTTTTATATATAATTGCTTTCTTCAATGCATCATAATTTCGACACTGTTATCAAAATAACAGAACAATGTGGGAATATGTTTTCGGGCGTTTGTATGACGTCGAATAAAAATATGCTAATAACTAATTCGCATAAAATACATGTCATCATAACTTTTAAGAGTTGTGAAATGTGTACCGCTCAAGCCGGTGCTAGGGGACGTGAGGAATGTTGCATTTATTCATTATCCTTAATGTACAGACTCAATAAAATCGAATCGGCAATTCTCATGTCGTTTTGTTGTGATAAATGCTTCTTAGAGATCACTTCCAGATTTTTATCAATCGTATGTATTTATGTCACAAAATGAAATTTGATCTTTTCTTGATTACACAGTAATTCAAGTTATAATTGAATCTCTTGAGACCAATTGCTGATAAGTTTGGCCTAATTGAAATTGTTCACAAATAATCCCAAATGGTGAAGTACAAACAAGAGCAGTCATACAAGAATAAGGGTTGAAAATTTTATATCTTTAATTCTACTGACATATAGTGTAATAATCTTAATCGTAAGCGTAAGAAATTTGTTATGATCACTATGCATGCATTATATCGCTTAGGGACAAGCTTCCGATATAAAAGTTTGCTACATTAAACGCTTTAATATATCAAGTGTGCGCTCGTTTGCGTTATGCGTATTTGCTTAATTTCGCTTTCCGCATAATGCAATCGTGAAATTTGATGGCAATATGTTATTTTTAAATGTATTTTAAAATCGTTATTACTGATTAATTTTATTGTCTTTTAATGTTGATTGATAATCAGCACCAATTATTGCCATGCTAAAATGTGATTACAGTACAATCACCATTTTACTATGTTTGTTACTAAAATAGCAACATGTTTCATTTCTACGTTTAGTAGAAGCTCTTAGATTTATCTAATTAGATTATATTGGCTTTCTTAAGGAGAAATTGTATATCCAAAGGCTAATTGTTTCTTTTTGTTGTTGAAGAAGACGTAATCAATATGTGTTGATCTAATAAGAGTCTTAATTATCTTGTTGCACCAACACATTGAATTAAGAGCATCATTTTGATAAAACAATAGCGTACAAGTACATGGAATCTTCAATATTGTTATATTGTCGAAGGATATAATTAACAAGTGATACGGTCAATAGGAAAATGTTTTAAAATGGAATTTAAAACGGAAGCTGATTACTTTTTTTAAATTCTTAATTTGAGATTGTAATAATATTGTTCGTCTTAGAATGGTACTCAAGCTTTAAAAAAGTTTCTTATTTTCATCTTAACATAACATAAATAACACATATTGATTTCAATTAATTCCTTCAAAGGTCTTTAGCATTTAACTAAAAAAACACACACACAAAAAACTTATTTTCAAATTTTTCAAAAGTTTAGTTCTTTACTTGTTTTTATTTTAAGACATAAAATAATCATCGGACCATTAGAAAATTTAAATTCTTTATTAGTGATCCCTTTTGAATTTTAAATAAATTTTCGTGCGTTTGTACATTATTGAAATCACACTTAATCAATATCGCTTCTGTACACTCTGTTAATCCTTTTTTAAATCAATACTTGTTTTTGAGAGCAGAGCAATAGAAAAAAGTATGCTTGTTCAGAGATAAAAAAAATATTTCTTATGTCACGTTCTAGATTGATTTTGATAAGGGTATAGATTAGACTCTGATAGTTTTAACTCGCAGACGTTTGCCAAATTTGTACATTATAGCAACGAAATCAAGAATATTCAAGTTGAATGACCTGGAGTGCACGAGTGAAATATCATTTGATTTTACGTACAACACAAACACATTTTATATTTTTTTATGCTTTTGTAGGGGTTCTAAGTCAGTTCTAATTTCTTTTTCGCGTAACGACTTGCTCTCTCATTCATTACGTTATCAAGTCATGACGTCAAATTTGTCATGAAAAAAAAAGATATGTGCATATATTCCTTTGTTTCTCGTATTCCTTTGTTTCTGCACAAGATAAATAATTTTTAAATAATCCAAAATGTTTGAAATATGTATGAAAATGTTACCATACGCACCCATTTTTAACACTTGTTGGGTCATTTACCTGCTTAAAGTTCTTTATTCAATATACCGCTATAATCTACAAGGTAAACGGTTGTTAACAAAGTTTACCAAACATGTTTCAGAAGAACATTAGTTGATTTTGTCAAAACTAAAGAACTTTAAAATGTATCGTAATGTTTCAGATTTTTATGTATATAAATTAATAAAAGGGGAATCGATATCCCCAAAAAATTATTATTTCGGCGGCAAGGGTGAATAAATCAAACACAGACATTATTCTAAGTATATTCGTTAGTTTAACACGGTTTCCCCATTGTTTTTGTTAGTTTAATGATAGGGATTACAATGAATGAGGAGTTCTGAATTGAAATGCCCGTCTGCCACTTTCTGATTTTTTATGTCTATATGCATGATTTCAAGATAATATTAAGTATAACCGAGCATAAAAGATGTAAATTGTACATTTAATTATCACGTCCGAATTAGTAATTCAATAAGTTATGAATAGCTTATACAAACGACATCAACGGTTACATGGGAGGCTGGCAACAAAAATATGTATTAATATTATCATAAGCATATTTGTTGAAATACTTGTATGTGATTTTTAGGTCAATATCTTGTGACGGGCTAATCTTAAGGATATTACGGTTACAAGAGAATATCAACCAAAAGGATTTAACTTTACGAGGGGGGCTTGCAGTAAAATATTTATTTATGCTATCATTAGCATATTCGTTGGACCACCTGAATGTGATTTATTTAGGTCGATAGCGGGAATCAATAGGTGACTGGCGGATTAAGCATATGAAATTAAATGCAAAGTCAAGTTCTGGTTATATTGTAGTCCATTATTCACCTTCAAAGATGATTTATTTGTCTAAAAATGGAAAAAATAAACGAACAAAAAGAATATTGTATTTGCTTTCATGTTAATTGCAATCTTAATTTACTATTTTTATGGCAGTAAAGGAAATAATATGTTGTCTGTTTAATTCATTCATATCTAAAAACAGCGTTTTAAGGATGTCTGTAAGAAGGTTGAAAAAGTCAACATGCGAGTGCTATAAAAAGGGTTCAAAACGATATTACTAGAGGTCAGTTTTACTTTGATATCCTTATCAGGAGAAAAAATAACACACTGTGAAGAAAATGTTAGATAATATCATAATCAAATTGCCCGATACTAATTACTTTAACGGTTTAAATACTTTAAGGCAGATGGATCCTGATTTAAACCTTAGAGTTAATGAAAAATTAAATGTGTACAACAATGCTGAAACTACTCATGAAACCAAAACGAAGCAATTTAAGGATATACAATGCCTTGTTGCTGTTTGCAATAACAAAATATTTGAAATATATTCAGATATCGTAACCCCAATGCATTTAACTTTATTCCGGGAAAGAAGCAAAACTCTAATAATTACAAACATTTTATAAAGATATTTATTTTAGTAATTGAAGAAGAACTGAACCTATTATTTCAGCTTTACTTTTTCATAAAAAAATATTGATTCTTAGAAGAAAGATAAATCATAGAATTAGAAAGGCCTACTATTATTAGAATAAAAAGGTAACTCGTTACTTATCATTTATTTGCATTTTTTTGCAGCTTTCATTAAGACTTAAAAATAAATTCATCGACTTCTGACTTTATAATCGTTGGGTATTTGATAATCGGTGTATTTCTTGAAAATGTGTCTGAATCAATTATAAATATGTGTTGTTAAAAATTTATTAGATTAATAGATTAGTCTTTATTGTTTTCTTCCAATAACCAAAATTTTAAATGATAGGAGTAATAAATATAAAAAGTCCTGCCTTTCGTCAATAATTGCAGCACGTGTTATTTTTATATTTAATATCATTTTATCAATATTATACTTGCATGCCGTAAGCTTTTAATGGTTCCCATGTTCCCCATCGCCTACAAAGTCAAACAATTGACATTTGTTATTATAATGTACTTTGACAACTACGCAGTCCTTTTCTTAACGACAGAAAAAATGTCATTTTAAAGAGTTTAACACAAAAGCAGATTGTCTGAAGAGATATAATATGCATGCAACTTTGTGAGTTGATTCAAAGAACTGTTTGAAAAAATCACATATTTTGTGATTTACACAGATTTTATATTACAAACGGCATACTTCATCAGTTGAATTTTTGATAGTATTCTGTAAACGGTTATAATACACCTTTAATTGACAGCCCTTTCATCAGATTTTGTAGGCAAGATGTTAAATTCAATGCAAATACCTAGATGTAGTCATTATTCTGTTCCTTTACCATTCAATTTCGAAAGATTCGTCTATCAAAAAGTTATAAAATTTTGTGTTAGCATGTTAATATGTTATATAGTTCGTTCGCTGTGAATTGAAATGTGTTTTATTATGCCAGCTTAAAATTTATTTGTGTATAACAAATAAAGTTTTATCAGTGTTTAAACTCCATTGTATTCATTAACAATAAAAATAATCATGAATCTGAAGACGTTTTATTATACATGAATACAATCATACAGCTTAGCGTTAACGTTTTACCAAAAAGAAATGCATACGTCATTATTAGAATTAAGCTCTAATTTTGAAATTAACGTCATCCAACCATTTTTTATTGTTCCTAGCATTCTAAAACATTTTCAATTACTATAACATAACAGTCTTTTGGGATTGCTATTTCTGTTTGGCAAAACATGTTAATGCTTTAACACGAAAAGACAACAATATTACTTTTCTTGAAATCATTTTCCAAGGCGTGCAAGAAATCATTTCAAGTTTAAAGAACGCAAATTTTGACTTTAAAAAATTATTTTTTACCTCAACGTAATGATGTAATAAATCGCAAATAAAAAAAATAATTGAAAATAATCACTGTGCTTTCTTTATAAGGAAACACAAAACATGTTTCTATTTCTTCAAATGATTTGTTTTACGTTATCATCAAAATGTATTATTCTGCATTATTTGTAACATAAAATGCACGCTATCGGACTCATTAAATCAAAATTCAAATGATCTATTGTCATCGGTAATGTCAACGTACTAACTTCATCAGTGCTGAAGATTAAAGAAGAAGATGTACACGTGTTTTGATTACAGCGTAATTTCGATTTTAGGTTACTTATAAAATGGTCAACATCAGAGTTGTTTTACAGTTTATTTTTCTTTCGAGGATTCTTGTAGATTTTCTTTGGTGTGTTACAGCATGATTTCATTATACCGCGTCCAAAAAAAGTGAAAAAAACTTAAATATCTATAAAACTAGAAAACAAAATTTTTTAAAAAAAATTGAGAAACTTATAATATAAATCGCGATAAAGCTTTAATAGGTGGCTATTCGCGTATTTCGTGTATTTATTATAAAACATAAAGCATCAGATGAAATTAGAAGGCAATTACAAATATGAAAACTTGGCGGGTAAATATACCTAGAAATATCGATGGACTAATACAATAGTTCATATCGCCTCTAGTGGGTTCAATAAGTTATCATTTTTATCTTAACCATATTTTCAAAGCAGATCCTGTATTAACCCTTACTTGATATAGTGGAGAGATCGAACACTTTACTCAAAATATAATATTGTGTTTAACTTAATTACATTTTGATCTACAGTATTATAATACAGATTTGAATAGATATACAAACTTCTAAACTTTTCCTTGTTTTATCTTTTATTATCGTGTACAAGTGTGTCGAACAGTTTGAATTTAATTTGTTTAACAAGATCATCATAACAGCTGTGCCGAAAGCAATTAACCAAAGCAAGAGAAATGGAAACATGTTTTACTACACAAAGAAAACAAAACAAACTGAAGCTTTCATGTCGTATCTACGTCAACAAAGATCGTATCTACGTCAACAAAGATATTGTGTCAGTTAACTTGATTAGCCCATGCTGAATATGTCATAAGATATAACTGAAATGCCGAAAGGACTTATTGTCGATTTTGCCACTGTTGTTAAAAAAGGCTATCAAGACTCTTGAAGATTAACAACCAATTTAAAAACACTTTTATAATTGAGCATTTTCATACTATTAAAACAAACGAGGACAGAAAGTATGTTGTTGATCGCATAAATGAATTCATTATTCACTTAAAACTGTGTGTATTGCTAAATCATACAATGTGTAGCTTGAAGAAAGTGATTTAAAACATACGTGAAAGTGACACGTTTATTTACGTGACACTTTGGATTGGATTCACCCTGTGCGGTTTTCCATCCAATCTTAAAATCTATATAAAAATAAACACTACTTCACAATATTTGTTACTAAAATAACATGTTGAATATCTACGCACAGTAGCAGCTTACTAGATTATTGGGTTTTACTTAAGGATCCAAAGGCTAATTGCAGATATTGCTGCTTTGATGCTTTACTTTTGTTAAAGAAGACGTGATCAATATGTGTTGATCTAATAAAAGTTTAAATTAACTTGTATTTCTCTACAAACTATTCAAGAGTATATTTTGAATTTTATTATATTATAGTTAGAGGTTTATAAACAAACCAATTTAAACAGCCCAAAAGGGAGAAACGAAAGACCTGTTTTAGACATTTATCTTTTCGTTTTTAGCGTCTAACTAACGTAGACATTGACCTACATTTCTTAGACAAGACGTTTAAATGAATGGTTAAATAAACTTTATTGAGGACTGTTTATTCGAGATAGACTGTCAAAAAATACAAATAAAGGCATCTAATTGGACGACAAAGTAAGACAAAGTACAAATCACGTCGACAATTTAAAGGCCAATTATGCCTCAGAAGTTACTTTATTTTTATTTCTTAAAATTTCTTTGATTTTAGTGTACAGTACATTTTTAATATCCAAAACGTTACTAATTAGTCAATTACCTTAACAATCTTGTTCATATTTTGCTTTTTTGGCAAAAAGTACATTTAAAGTGAAATAGTAATTTGTATATAGTTAAAATAATACATTGTTTACATTTTGCTATTTTGATGACAAAATGTTTCACATTTATCGCTATTTATGCCATGTAACAAGCATCTCACATTCTCTGAAACCAATATTTAAACATTATTAAATTCATGTTTAACCTTCCTAAAGAAAACAAAATTTAATTGTTTTAAGACAAAATGTGCCTATAAAAAAATTTGACTAGAAACGGTCAAGCAGGTCAAAAACGTACAAGTAAACTGAATCTTCGAAATTATCGGACAATCGTAGAATGTGTCACGATTTAGTGTTACAGTCAGTAGTTAACGGTCTTTCCGATGGGAACTAATTTTTATTTTTACAGTTATATTAAATTGTGATACACATGTTAGTTTAAAGATTGAACTGAAGGCGTGAAGTGTAATTGCTGCTTTTGTATTGTGTTGAAATAATTTATGACCTTTCTCGGAAATGAATTGGCATTAAAAGGAACTTAAAAGAAATTTTGTAATTTCCAAATTTATTCACCAAATTGTGGTATTTACATCTTCAATTTGTCTGTAAGAAAAATGATTTACAGTTGTCTTCCAAGGAAAATTAATGCTAAAAAGCGATCATAACCAAAATAAAAAAGAAATCATTTCGGTTTAGGTTTACAGTCATTCACATATCCCTTTGCCGATGTCGAATTACGAGAAATAAGAAACAGTTTTTAAAGGTAAGGTATACTACTTATGCAGTTTATATAATATTTTTCAAGTTACGATGGTTGATACACCAAACACAAATACATAATTCTATATAGACATTTAGGTGGTATTATTGCTTCGGTTAGTTTAACAGTAGGCATTACAAACAAATGAATTCTAAGCTGTAATACTCATGGGCATGTGGCAATCATATATTATCAGAAAAGAAAAATCGACGTAAATTGTACATTCAAGTCTCTTCCCCGACTATTCTTTAATAAGTTATGATATATATCCAAAGGACATTGCAGTTTTACGCAGAAATAGAAACAAAAAAATGTTATTTATCATTTTCAGTGTCCAGTATATGAACTTTTTGGGATACTGGTGAGCGTTTAATTTAGGTTACAAGCGGAAATTAATAAAGACTGGCGACTTGAAGCAACTCGCGTTCAAGAAAAAAGTCAAGTACAATCATTGACTATGATTAAATTGTTTCAGGCCAGCATCTACTTTAAAAAGATGATTTAATTTGTCTAGAAACGGAAATTAAATGTTAACAGAATTGGCATTTCTTCTCTAGTTATTTACATATTTATATAATATACTGTTGTTGTTTTTTGTGTGTTTTTGTGTTTGATGATAATCTCAATTCCTCTTTTTGTAAAAAGAAGATTTATTTGCATATGGAACTCTAGCTCATGTCATGAAATCTCGTACAATTGAATTATATTTAATAACCTTCGACTTTGAGGTACTGTCATATTAATTTCGAATGTTGCAAACGCGGTAACTACTGGAGCTCCAGCTGGAAAAAAAACTTTATATATTGTTGACAATTTGCATTCATAAACATCACAAACATCGACTTCTATTAACTTTAACAGCATTAAGCTTGTGAATGATACACATTTTTAACTTCACATGAAGATTGTTTTCTTTAAATCTTTTGCACAATTGTTTTAGAAGATCAAAGTAACTTGTCATTTTGAATTTTACAGGAAGGTTGACATTTGTAATAGTGACGTTGAATTGTAGGCTGTTGCGAAAACGTATGTTTGTTGTTGCCATTGCGAGTTTTAACTACATGAAATAATTTACATAGTTGATTTTCACAATGATATCCTCCAATCTATGACCTTTTAACTCTAGTTCCTGCATAGGAAATTCCTCTTTAAAAGATAATAAATGGTGATTACTACATAACTTTGTAAAGTTAGTCTTCAAATGTTAAATGCACACATTAAATATAATGAGTATAATAATAATGTTACTTCTGATTGTTGACAAATGTTACAAATTAGGCTAATCACTTGTAATTTTAGAATGAAAAAATATTAATGACGGAGCACATGACTGCAATTCTTGTTAAGACTTAAGCATCACAAATAATTGCACTTTCGTATTTATGATTTATCATAATCGTTGGACATTCGATAATAGGTGCACGTGTTGAGAAACGTAACTTAAATCAATTATGAAAAGTCCCTTGTAATAATAAATCATTTCGTTAGACTAATAAATCAGTATAAAATGTTTCGTTTGACTAATTAAAATGCTATATGATATCTATAAGACATATAAAATGTTATAATTGTCATAAAATGTCATGCTATTCGTCAGTAGTGCACATATTAAAATGTAGCTCATGTAGGTCCAGAAATAATCATTTTGATCTATAGCCTATGTGTATACCCTAAGCTTTTAAATCCCTTGTAGAGTATCAACGCCTACGGAATCAAATACGTGATATCACAGAATAGATACCGATAGATTTTGTTGGAAATGTTTTTAAATGATCTATTGACGACTAAAGACACAATTCTTTGTGACTCCTGTAAACGATTAGGAGCAAATAGTTTTAAGTCAACAACCTTTATGAAAGATAAGTATCAAATAATATTACTGGTATTTGTTAAATTTTGTTTTACGGCGCATCTACACAATTTAAGTCATATGGCGCGTAGAGACAGCAAATATGATTATGGATAGCTTCGGATGTTACCCAGGTCAAACAGACCTGCTGACGCTAAGAGATGCATATACTTAAGAAACTCAAACCCATTTAGCCGTATCCCAACGATCACGCAGAGAATATGGTGGCTGCAATTCTGATGCCCCAAACCCTTAAAGGCAACGCCTCAGACACAAGTGCATAATATTACTGGTACGAATTTTAATATAAATTTAAAAAGCACAACAAATACAATTGTCATGAACGAAACGTATTTACACAGCTGCTTGTTTGCAATTTTTACTTAAAAATTTAATAAAGGTTGACGTTGACTATAAATGAAACGTTGTAAATAAGACATAATTATGTAGTTTGCTACAAACCGGCTTACTTCTTACTTGTAAATGACATATCTGAACAATACCTGACTATGAAATGAGAACAAACAACAGCACGGCAAGGTGACCTTCACATAACTTAATCCAGCCACAGCAGCATGGCATCCAGAAGGCACCGAACCAAAAACGGGAAGGGACAAAAAGGCGGTAAAAGATGGGGAGGGACATGTAATAAGTGAAATGATAACAAATAAAAGGGGCTGATACGGGAACAAAAGGGGACAAGGGGTGTAACTAAATACTAGTGTTCATTTGTTGCATTGCTTTCGTGTATTTTGTTTGATTAAGTATTTTCTAAACAAAGATAAAATATGAAAAATCTGGGTTAATGGGATTAGTTGGAACAAGATACATTTTGAACCAAACAAATATTTTTATAATGAAAATCTCTAGGACAAATTCACAATGTTTTCTTTCAAAAAAGCTTACATTCCACATATAAACTCATTTGCATAATTTGTTTATATTCTGAAAGTAGTTCGTAGACGGGCATATTACACTGTCTATTAGGAGACTTTTCAAGCCATTTAGTTTTTGAAAAATGAAAAGAAAAGAAAATCAACGTATTAGAAATAAATGGTGCGACTTTTCTGTCTTGAAAAATGAAATGCATAAGAATCCTTTAACCTTTTTTTAAACTTTGTCTTTATAAATTTTCAAAATTGAAAATTTAAAAGGATTTGGTCAACATTAAAATATTTTTTAAAAAATTTAAAATGACATTTTACATTTTTGAATGCAAATTTTTCAATAAAAATGTATTGCAATGACTGAAAAAACTTTGATAAAATTATTATAGAAAAGAATTAATTTTTTATTAAAGCTTCATTAAAAGGGTCGGTACAATATTTTATTAAACCTTTTTTAAAAAAAATCTATTAGGTTTCACCTAAATAGTAGGTATTAAATCAATTGGTGTATTTGACTATATTTTTACTGTTCAATAAACTTCAATTGTTAAGAAGAAAAAAATGAATTATTTGACGTACTGATTTAAATAAAAAGAAGACTTTTAGTGTTTATTTGTTAAAAAGCCTATATCGCATTACAGTTTGAAATTACGTCGTCCGGATAATTGCCTCTCATGTAGATTCTGTTGAAGTCCCTTCAAAATAATAACCAAAACGTGAAGATTTATTGCCTGTTTGGCAGCTTTTGTACTAAACGACAAGAAGGATATTTTGATTGAATTACCCTTTATTGCGTTGTTGTTTCAAACAACCTATTTTTTATTAACCTTTATTTCAGATGTAATAGAATACCATCGATTATTTATGATTACAATCACTGTGAACTGATAAAGCTGCAAATAATCGAAGCTCTTTCATTAGAAGTAAATGACTACATTCTTTTATTTCCCTCCATGTTTTGTTTTATAAATATGTTAATTACCATCAAAGAAGCATGCATTATTTGTAACATAAAATGTGTGTTATCAAATATGTAAAAATATACGTACATTGTTGTATTACTTGAATGATTGATACTTTATGAAAAAGCAAGATGAACCAATACCAACCAATACTTTTTAAAATTGAGATATGACTGTAACGTCCGTTGATTTTTCGTCGAATTTTGTTTTTAATCGCACACGACCCTTGGTGTAGTAACTGTAAAATTTTGTTACCGTCCTTCACTGATAAAAGGGCATTGCATTTGAACACTAAAAAGGATGATAAATAAAAAAAATAAAACAATACTGTATAAAACTTACAATATAGGTAATGATATGAAACTCGATTGGAATTCAAAATTACGAAAGATGATTAAAAACCTACATTTTTGTTGTTTCGGTAGTTCTTATATGATTTAGTCTATTTTCAACAAGATAACATCAACATAAACAGGAATATGTCCAGCATTTTCTTTCTACAAAAAATCGAAAAACAAATCGCTGAAAAACTACACAAAACAAAATGCAAACGTGACGGATTGACAATGGTCAGACTTTTCTGATTACGTATACCGAAAACCTGGCATTTACACGTGAACTTCGTCTTCTTATCGTTGTAGCTAAAAGCGGAATGAAACGTTTTTGCTGCATATCATATTTTAATCCTTCTGGTGACATTTTGAATCGGACGATGGCCAATAAGTGACACAAAAAGTGTTTTCACTCAATGCTGACAATAACTTAATTTATAACGGAGACCGGTACAATAGAGAAAACAGAATTCCTTCAGAACAGCCATCGCATCGCGGCTAAATGGTAAATGTTGTAGGCTCGGTTCGATTGAGCCTGTTTATGGACGGTACTGGAAAGTGCAAGCTACCGTCCACGTCCTCTAACACCGGCTGTAGTAAATTTCAACATTTAAAAATGAAAATGATGAAAACACAAAATTTCTTATTATTAAGAAAAAGGTAACATTTTATTACGTTGCATATTTCTCATTGTCTTGTTTCCTGGAAAAAAATTAAACATTAGTTTGTCAATGTCCGCTTAATCCATTTTAATTAATTACTTTAGCATGTAAAATATCTTTTGAGGATTTAGCTTAAATATAAGCTTGGTATGTAAACAAGAAGTGTGTTTAATTTACAATTTACGGTTGGAAAACGTAAGCAAAAAATAAGTTTTGAAATGTTTGTAGAATGTTTGTGTAGTTCCTGTTGCCATATTTTAAGTGGCAATTCGTTAATATCTATTCAATTCAATTATAGTAAAATATCTTTTGATCTCGATACTAATCTCATCAGATAAAATTAATTTGCATTAACAGACTAAAACAGAATAAACCAATATGCAAACTTGAGCCCTAAAGTTTTACACATGATAAAACATTAAAAAACAAACATATCAGTAAATAATATTCAAAAAGAGATAACTTTCCGACGATGAAACAAGCGACCTATGGATTAACAATCAGATGCTCTTCCCATTGCGTTAAGCGGTCAGACTTTTGCATTCATTCAAATGGTATACCATCAACATTTATTTAAATACGAATTTATTTTCGTTCGATTGCGTTGAAAACTATAATCTTATTGAAACACTCTCGAATCAGTTCCCGGAACCAATTAGTACTAAGCATTGAGTGTAAAATTGCTGGCGCACAGAAAGAACGTCTTGTCCCTGACGGAGTTTGAACACACACGGTCAATCGGCCATGTCGCCATCCGACATCAACATTTATTTCATTTACTAATCATAACAAATAATAAAAACAAAAACACGATAGCACGATTGTGTTGATTCAATATGTATTTAGTCAGAAAAGAAAGTGACATTAAATTAAATGGAAAAAATATTTGTGGATGATCCTCATGGATATTGTTTTTGTGTGTATTTAGGTCATACAAGATAAGAATCGAGATTTGGCCAAATTTTTATTAAATTGAAAGGCAGGAAATTTGATTACCCCTATGTGTGTTGATCTTTAATTGATCTCACAGCAATAAATCACTTTTTATCCTGTGAACATTTCCAAAACGAGACAATTTCCACCAAGTTATTAACCGTAATTTACAATTCTAGTTAGAAGACTATAATATATATTGAAATGATCAAAATTAACGGTGAAAGTAATAATGAAGAGGACGAAGAAAACCAAGCAAACGCAATAAGCAGCATAACATCATTTGTTACGAAGTTTGTTGTCATGTGACTTCTTTCGGAATACATCGGCTAATAATAAAGATGATAATTACTTACGAAAATTTGTGGTTATACAATAGGAGAGGTGATTTATCACGTGCCATGTTTGACATTGGGCCATCTGTTATTGTTTATATATTTCAATATTTAAATTATAAACATATACCATGCACATATTTTCATATTCCAATGATTCATACTTTTCAAAGAAAATCTTGTACTATAAATGTCGGGAAAAGTAACGGTGCTACGATGAAAAATCATGGACCATAGGAATAGATCAATATTCAGAAGCTCTTTCATTGGTTACTTTTTTCTGGGGTTTCATATTGTGACAACAGGAAACGCGTTTTTATGTTTGACGAAAGAACATCAAAACACTCGACAATCTGATTTATACTCGGGGGCTAGGCCACCTCGAACAAATCAGATAGCCTCGTGTTTCGATGATCTTTCTATTACTTACTTCGCTTTGATGTCTTATTTTTCCTGTGATTGTTTTTTTATTGATAAAACATAATCATATGTAATATAGATACAATCATTTAAGTAATTTGCATTGAGAATAAATTATTTTAGCCTTTGAAAATAACGTGAAAAATAGAGCTTACATCAATACAAGAAATGATAATGATGATGATAATAATACAATATACAATGTACTGCTACGAATACAAAACAATCGTTATCTCTAACTCATTTTTAAACGATATAGGCCACACGTAGTTGATTGAGATAAACAAGCGCGTTTGAATTTGTATGTAATTTCTTTGTCCGTTGAGATTACTTCAGACTACAGTAAGTTAAAAAAATGTAAAAGCAATAAACACGTGACATCAAATATATCATTTATTTCTAAATTTTAACTCGTTTTATTCATATACAACGATTTTGGATTTGTTCAGCTGGGCCCCATTCCGGTTGTTCTTGTTGGGGGATGCGCTCATTGTTCTTGTTTTTTTTCCATATTATTGTTTTCCGAGTTAAATTGGAATAAACCAAAAGAGGATAACGCAAGATACAGTGGTTCCAGGTAACCCTTACCCCGACCCACCAAATATAATCTGTAAAAGACTAATTACAAAACAAAAAATTAAACACACTCTCCGCGCCGATGAATTTAAAAGCCTTCTACTATGAAACAGAACAATTGACAATGTCAAATTAACTATGTCAAACTGTAATAAAGTGAATATGTGGTTTATCATGGATGAGGTTGTTCCTTTAAAAGTGTTATCTTCGTAAAGGATTTCCTTGTACACATAAAACCCTTGAGATAAATAATTCAAACATTAAGGAGTGAATGATAAGTGCAATGTACGTAGAACGTGTTTAATTTATTTTCACTTAAACTAAAACTGTGTATTTATCTGCATAATTGCACGTTTGCATAATTAGAAACAAACATTCGAAACATTGTCGGAAAATAGATTATTGTAAACTATTCATTGTTTAATTGATAACCTAAAGTAAATTTAATGAATGTGCTTTAGCCACGATATATATAGTTGGCTTTATCATTATATAAGGACAAATTAAAGAAACTAGGGCACGAGTATCTTTATCTTGGAGTTGGTTGTAATATGCATGTGGTTTAAACTTTAAAAATTGTGTATGTTTTGAATGACTGAAACATAAACATTCAGAACAGACAGGCATATCACAAAATGTTTTCTAAAAAATACCGGTTTATGAAACGTAAGACAGTGTGGATATTAGTTCTCGTGGTTTTAATAATATTCGTATTAGTTGCTAGTAACTTCAAAGTTTACAATGTTATTTTAAATTCTGTATTTGATATACCGTTTAAAAGTTTGATTAGAAAAGCCTCAAGTGATGCTTGGTTCGATAATACAGCAGTTCCCGGAGACAAAGTTAAACGGCCTGTATTGGATAATTCTTTGGTTAACGGAGTTTGTCGAGGAAAACTAGATAAAACACAGATCGGCCAAGATGGGTCTTGGCAACCGATAGACAAATCTTTGACAATGTTTGTTATTTCAGCATATTATATTAATACTGAGAAAAAGCTATTTATCATTGGTGCAAAACCAATGCATAAAGTCACTGTTATTTGCCAACTGTGGACAATACAGGACGTAACTGGTGAAATAAAAATGCGGGAAACTGATGCTATTGTCGGAACACCAAACGACCCGGCCGGACCATCACCGTAAATACTTTATACCATATCATTTGAACTATATTAGTTATATAATAAAATATTAACATTAAAGACTTATTATGGCTTATAAACGAATATTATCATTCTTTAGAACGGGCAACATAAGTTTTATAACGTTTATATAAACGTTTCAGAGTAGAAAGTAGCTCTGATTTTTTTTGTCATAAAGATCGAAAGAAAACAAAGTAGTTAACAAAGTTAACAAAGTAGTATTTTTATTTCCATAAAATTACTAGTTCATTTTAAAGCTGAATGCCTTCAGATGAGCCAAACCTGTTTCGAGGAAATCAACCGTAAGCAAAATGTACTAAGATTTTAAGAAAGAAAAAATATTTAAGGTGCCGTTTGCAATGTGTTAATTACACTCTTTGTTCACTTAACACTATTTTACTTTCAAAATAAGCATAAATCCGATTTAAGAAACTTGTCAATAAGACACTTTTTGGAAAATATCATAGGACATCAAAAAAAATAAAATCTTTTCAGGAATATAAATAAAAAAGTTACTTGGACATAATGGGTCTTAAACCTTTAATCTGCTGACGGTAACGTATTCTACTCATGCAACCAACGCAAACCAATATAAGCTCGAACATCCATACCATTTCATCACTGACTGCACCTTTTATCTTATTCAGATAGTATATTCATTCAGTAAGTAGTACATTTCCATAAAATGTTGAATGATTTTGTCCATATTTAAAAGCCCACCCAAGGAAATAAGCGTAGCATATCAGCACAAGCGTTATTATAGTAAATTACGCTTATTTGAATCGTTACTATCTAAGTTTAAGTTGTCTCAGAAAACATTAATGTAATAATATTGAATTTTGCGCACACAATTCATGAATACTTGGACTTAATTTCGTAGAGCTGTGTTCCATCGTTTGACAATTCGAGTTTTTGGGATTACAACTCACGCGATACATCCGATCGTGTAATATCATCTTACAAATAAGCCCAAGCTATACCAACCGATAACTCATGTGAAATTATCTTAGAAAATCAACCCAAGCGAAACAACCGATCAGATTAATTCGCTCATACAATACTATCTCACAAATTAACGAAAGCGATACAACCGATCAGAATATTACACTCTTATAATATTATCTCACAAATCAACACAAGCGATACATCCGATATCTCATGAAAATATATACAACGATTCAGAATAACATACACATGCTGTATTTGTTTACAAAATCAACACAACCTATCAAAATAATACACTCATTAAGTATCATCTTGTATTATAATGTTACAAAATACCTAAAGCAATAATACACCCATGTTATAGTATCTTTTGTATCTTACACGTTTGATATAGTAGTTTCATTATACATTTTTGAGTATTATACTGAATTCTAGTATATTATACATAAATACCATGCATAGACTTGTAATCTCGGCGTTGTGAGTTCAATTCCCGGACTGGCGAACTGATTACTAATCAGTATTTTTGATGAGACTTTAAATTGAGGTCCAGTATTTGAGTGCTTAAACACTGGACACGCTTATGAACCAGGAGAAGCTTATTGAATTGGGCCTTCTCTCTGTATATGTATCTTGCACTATCCTCCAAAATCTAAAATGACCTATACTCATCTGAGGGACTCATATGGGCAACCGGTGGCGAGCATAAGTAAACTAAAAACACACACTTAAGTGTTTTAAGCAACTGCAACACTACGAAAAATATTAATTGTCTTTTAGACTGCCGAACGTTTCGGTTTCGACAATTAAGTTTGTGAATCATCTAGTAAAGAGTGAACTTCTTTTCTAACAATATATGGAAGAAATAAACGTAACGTTATTTGTAATATTACACATCCCAACATACCATTATCTATCATATTAAACATGCTTAAAGGCCCATTATGCCCCATGAATACCTTTATTCTTACTTGTTAAAAGCTTTCTTATTTTAAGTGTCCCGTTTTAGTTTCAAAGTAACTCATCGGCCAGTTACTCGACCCGTCGTTTGCTTTTGTTGCTAGTTGTTAATAAGAACGGTTGTAGTGATTCTGTATTTTGTATGGAAGTTGAAATACTATTTCATATTTATATTTTATTTTCTATGACAAATAATTTCACATTCAGCGATACTTTGATATCTGACATGATATTCTCTAAAACCGTTATTTAAAGGTTATTTTAATCATGTTCGACCTTTTCTTAGGAGGAATGCTATATTCGTTTCTGACGCATAACGTGCTTTTACGTATAAAAGGTTTGCAAATTATTGACCATTGTATATTCATATATTTTTTCTAACAGTTGTAAAATAAGAATGACATCAAGCGATGAAGACGCGACAACTAATTTCTCCCGGTAGTGGCCTTTTCCAAAATGGAATCGCATTAAGTTAATGTTCTCCTTGGGTTTTCTTAAATTTGATTAATCCTTTTTACATTTACTTATTTCGTAACTTTTTAGTTAAATCTGATATTGTGTCCGCTAGGAAGTGTTTTTTCTTTTCAAATTCATATCACATGTTACCACGTTGTATATAAATATACAACAATTTATTATTCTCTTACAGGTATACTGCAGTGACGTTTGAATGTAAATTAAATGGTAATGATACGCCATCATTTGTTTCACTGGCAACACATCCGTGTCAAAACGCTTTGAATCTCCTGAGTATAAAAAATGCCTCAAAAGTCGACACTTACCAACGGCACTTTACGGTTTGTTTGGCGCCAATATTCAGCTACAGAAGTGCTCATGAATTCATCGAATGGGTAGAACTCAATCGAATTCTTGGTGTCGACAAAATTATCGTTTATGATTATTCAATATCGGAAGATGTGAAAAATATTTTGAAATTCTATTCGGAACGCAATTTCTCAGAAATTATTCCATGGAGACTTCCGTTTCCGGTTCAACATCACATTCATTACTTTGGTCAAACTGTTGCACTGAATGACTGTCTTTTCAGGACTAAGCAAATCTCAGAATTTATGTCAAATATCGACTTGGATGAATACATTATTCCTCATTCGGGGAATGCTTTCAACTGGACTCAAATGCTGAAAGATCTTGACCAATCGGCGGATGGATTCATTTTCAAAAATACCTTTTTCAGAAAAGAATGGACAAATGATGAGGTAGAATTCAAAGGAAAGACAAAGGCCAAACAACTAAAGTTAATAACCTTGAAACATTTTGATCACGAGACAAAGATATATCGCCACATGGACCGTTCAAAGTATTTTGTTCGGCCATCACGTGTCAATTATATCCTTATACATGAAATCCCCAATGCACGTGTTGTTAAAGTTGCTCAACAAATAGGTTTGCTCCACCACTATAGAAACTGGGAGAATTACGAGGATAAACAGCAAAGGGTTAAAGATACTACAGTCCTCGACAAATTTGAAGACGTGCTTATCAACAATGTTGAACGCGTATGGAAAGAATTAAAGTTGAAGAATCTAATGATAGAATAAAACACTTACTACAGGAAACAAAATTTTACGTCACAATTTAGAGGTTATTTGATGAAAGTACTTTTGAAACAGAAACAACTTATAAAAGACATTATAATCCTCTACTGGACATTGACTTTCAAAAACGTTTGAAGTGTGTGGAAATATCTGAATTATTATTTAGTAATTTCTCATTTAATATTGAAATCGATTTTCCTTTTATAAAATCATATAGTGTTTGTTCACCCTTCAATTTCCGAATTGATGTGTTTGTTTAGGATTATGCTGTTCTTTTCTAGGCTTAACCTTTTCCTAAAATATATATAATAGTTGGTCGTTATTTGTAAAAAATCCAAATAACTATGCTAAAATCACTTGTCAAAATATAAGATGATAATCATTTTAGTTAATATGTTTTTAGTTAAAATGAGTTTTGAAAGGTTACATGGCCCAGTTCAAACGTCAATAAGCTAATACAACATGATCCGCTCCTCCAGTTGTATCAAAAAGGATCATTAATACACGGCCATATGAAATTTCGAAGCTGCATACATGTACCTCCAAATGAGCCGAAAAATATGCAAGAAAATCAATTTTCAGTAAAATGCACGTAAATAAAAAGAAAAGTAGATTAGAATATTTACAATTCAAGTAATAATTTACACGTTTCAGTGATGTATTTCAAACACTTAATAAAAAAGTAAATTAGAATATTTACAATTTATGTAATAATTTACACGTTTCAGTGATGAATTTCAAACACTTAATAAAAAAGTAAATTAGAATATTTACAATTCATGTAATAATTTACACGTTTCAGTGATGTATTTCAAACACTTAATAAAAAAGTAAATTAGAATATTTACAATTCATGTAATAATTTACACGTTTCATTGATGTATTTCAAACACTTAATATAAAGAGTATCTCTATTGATTTATCGTATCAATATTAAAAGTAAACAGGTATTGTGTTGCATGTTTCCGAAGACTTTTTTTACAAATTTACAAGACTTGGAATTCCTGGAATAAAGTTATATTATAAAGATTTGTTCTGCATTTTGAAATGTGATAACACTATTACAAACAAATTATATATTGATTGAAATGAAACTGTGCTAGGAATCTATTTTGAAATAAGAATAATATAGCAGCCTAACTATTTGTTAGATTATATTTAAGCATATGTAAGGCCAAGGAAATAAAGGAAAGGAAAGGAATCAAATTCAGTTAATGTCATTTCAAAAGTTTTTCATAATTTTTTGAAACGTCTCTCTTCTGTTGGCCGAAGGATGCAGAAACCAGGCAACATTTTTATTTCTAAAAAGGAATACCAGACATATTCTATTACGTATTTGTCATTATAATTAACAATACGAGACGTATTCCATTACAACATACTTGTCAGACAAATAAGTCATCTGTAATAAGCACAATGAACGAGAAACACTGATGTGGCATATTTATCACTTACATTTCGTTGACACACATTTCTTTTCGTTTTTAAAATGAATAGGCATTTCTTCTAAACGGATCATCGTAAATTGTGCTAAAACAGAATGGTACTTTCTTAAGGCGAAAATCTATTTATATGCGATCATAAATATGTTGTCACTTTAAAGTGGAATTTTGATATGACGGGACTGGAACTATTTTTCAAGATTTAAGTCCCATTTAATATAGGTCTAAACCAATAACTTTTTTTGTCCAGAATTATTATGCTAATTGTAGAAAATGACCTTAAATATTGAAGCACTTTTCACTAAAGTTGCATACTTCAAGAAAATAAAACCTTGAGAAAACTGTACTAAAATGTTAAGAAAAGTAAAGAGATTGCAGTAATAATTTACAAGTAGTGCGAGTAAAGGTCGATCTTGCAGTATTAATTACAATTTTTCTGTTGCGCTACTAATGCAATAAGGGCTATTTTTGCATATTGTGACCTCTAATATACGTGAATTGTAAATTTCTTTTGCAAATTAAATTAATATCTTTGTTCACTTTACTATATTTTACGTATAGATAAATTTCCAATATTTTCATGGAAATAAGCATGCTGCTTTCAATACGGCTAAAATAGCACACTCGTTTGTTGCCTGGTCGTGTGGTGTTTGGATTCATTGAACGCTGCCTTTCCTTGTTGATCTTGTTTTTTTTATATTTTTCAATTGATTTCTTTTATATTTCTTATACATCTTTTGCATATACGTCTGTTGTAAGTGTCCCAGTTGTAAGAAATACATTTTTATGTTTTTAGGCTTTTTGGACACAGTGAGTCTCTTTAAAGGTAACTGGTCTATAATTGAAGGTTTGTAATACAATAAGTTATTATGTTGAGTTGATGGTATTATATATTGCATATGACACGAAAGAATTTTATATGGATGTTGTTGGCAAGTGCGAGATAAACGGTCCGATACTACTTACATTAATATAGTCGATAACTAAATGTTCTAGAACAAAATATTTGACTTCAATACAAAACACTAAGTACCAAATCACTTTTACTGTTGCTAAAACGCATAGCTCAGATATATGACCATAGAATAAACTTTTGGAAACTATAGGAGGACACCACAGTTTAAATATTTTTCATAAATTGGCTTAATTTGCCTTTAAGGTGTTTTATCTGTTTTATCTATTTGTACGTCTTATCTTAAGAGATTAATTATGCACGCAGCAAATTTTTGTTTACAATGTGACTAACTGTAGAGTGTGTTTCACGACATTTATCTGATTGTTAAGGTAATGATTTACCAAGTTGTACTAAGAACAAGGGCTATTTGTATAATATTGGACCAACAATGAAAGTTATGGCAATAAACTAGATAAGCTATTGTTAAACGTCTTGATAAGACTGTTTGTATTCTTGATTTCTGTCTAATAGCACGAAGTAAAAAAATCAAATTAATAAATGTTTTTCGTACAAACTCATCTAAAGAAAACAAAAGCAAAAAGTTCAATCCGTATACGAAATGACATTTTAAAGACAGTTAACCCAAAGGATGAATACATGTTAATAGATGCTTATAAAGACAGATATACCGTTTTATTGACTGATGAGTATCTTTTATTTTAATTATTTATTCTTAGGTAGTGGTTTGCCTGCTCGTACTCTGCCTTATGCCTTTCCCTGTTTTTGTTTGGGGTCCTCCTGGGCTCCATGCCACCGACTCTTGTTACTGGGGGCCTGCCTTTCCTTGATGATCTTGTTTATCATATTTTACGTTCCATCAACACAATATAGGGAAGTGATTTGAAGTTAACGACCTTAACTACTCGACCGCTTGTTGGCTGTTATAAAAATATGCTTAACCTGTCGTCGATGCCTACATATCTTTTCAATATACTTATGTACAGGACAGGTGGTCTTATCACTTTTATGTTGAAGATAATTTATTTTACAACAAAACTTTACAATTGAATTAAAGAAGCGTAATCATTATTTTGAAAGAAAAACACATTGTATATAGACCTGCATTTCGGTTATGTACGCTGTCGAATTAAAAAATTGATTAAGATTATTTATGACAAAGTAAATATTCTATGTGTCAATCATTTACGATGCATACTTAAAATATGACACATATCTAATCGATCCAATGATCTGCGAGAGACTGTTTGAGAAACGAAGTGACTGAACATTGTCAGTTTGGTTCCAAAATGAATATGAAACGTACCTATGAAGCCATCTTTTTTTAGACCGATTTATCATATTTTTGGCCGTTTTAACTTGAGGCCTATTTAACTTTATACCAATTTAACTGTCATTCCCAAAACCAGCTATCCATGTCAATTACAATAACATCAGTATCATCAAAGACAGAATCACTTGTTCCTTAGAAAAATATTATCTTTTTATAACCTGTAACAAAACCTGAGAAAGCTTGGCTGTTTTTATAGTTAAAGTATCTGAACACCACTCAACTGCACAGTTTATGTCCTTCAACCCATCGTAGATTCGGATTAATACCTGGAAAAAAGTTATCCTTTTGAAGCATTAAATCAACAAAATAACATGATAATTGCAGACCCGCTTTGATTGATTCTGTGCATGAGGGATAATTCAAACGTGTAAAACTTTTCATGTTAACAAAGGATACCAGGTTAAATATATAAAAGATTTCAATAAATACAAATGTGATATATTGAAATTACTTGTCTAGAAAATTGTATTTCACGCACATTAGTAACACACTTTATTACAGAATCTCTTTTCACAGTTATTTTGATATTTGCTATAAAAAAGGAGTAAAAGTTATGCTTGGTAAATAGATGTCCCATGCCAAGAATTACATTTGATATTCAATAAAGAGCAATTCGAACCAAATAACCCAATAGTTAAATGATTATACTTTTGAATCTTGCTCTAAATTTTCACAAATTCTGATTGGCTTGTAATTTCCCCAGATATTGGAAATGATAGCTTTGTCCAGAAACTGCCGAAATCAAGTGCTACGAGTATGAAAATATTTTATTTCAGTGTAATATATTTGAAACATGAGGGATATATTTAGATACCAATATTAATTCTCGAAGCTGTTAAATTACAAATAAAGTATTGCTTTAGTGAGCATACATGTTCAGCAATATACTGTATATTGACATATTTTATATGATTTTAGACCAAAGGTATGAATTTGGAAATAAATGAAGAATTAAGAAATGTCGATTTTGCAGGTTTGACTTTCACAAAATCTCCCATTTGTGAGAAAGTCTATAGGGCAAAGCTCGAGTGAACAAATCGGATAACGCAGCAAGTTTAGGAAACAGTCCGCTTTTAAATATGAATTGAACATTCGCAACAGTCATCATCCCAGAAAAAAGACTTAGAGAGGTCCGCTTCACAGGTAATAATCAAGACTTAAAAAAGGTCTGCTTCCCTGGAAAGAAGCATGACTTAGTACAAGTCTGCTTTAAAGTGACGCAGATAGGCGTACAACAGGTCCAAAAATGCAGAAAAACCAAGTCGTACTTCACTTCAGTGTTGTTATATTTTTCTGGTCCTTCGGGATCATTGATGCCAGCACTATTAAATGTTGAGAATTGAGTACAGCTCAAGCCGTTGCTAGGGGGCGTGAGGGATGTTGCATGTATTCATTATCTCTCATGTACAGACTCAATCAAACCGAGTCTGCAATTCTCTTGTAATTTTGTTGTGATTAATGCTTCCAAGGGATCACTTTGTTTCCAGATTTTTATATTTAAGTAAGTTCAGGTTTTTGCCGCAACTTCAGATAATTCAGCACGTATAGGTATTGCAGGAAGTCCAGGTAGTGCAGTAAGTCCAGCTACTGCTGCAAACTAAAGTAATGCAGCAAGTCTTGATAGTAAAGAAAATCCAGATATTTCAACAAGTCGACTACTGCAGCAAGTCGAGGTAGTGCAGCACTTAAGGTAGTGCAGTCTAGGTATTGTAACAATTAAAGAATAGCCCAATATTGCAGCAAGTTCATGTTGTACAGCAAGTATTGGTAATTATGCAAGTACAGTGATGTAGCAAAACAATCGGGAAACAAAGTCAGCAAGTCCAGGTAGTGCTGCAACAAAACCAGGTACTGCAGCAAGCTGAGATTGTGCAGCAAGTCTAGATAGTGCAAAATGTCAAGTGACAAGCAAATAGATGCCTTGCAAATCAGAATATCACAGCAAATTAAATATATTTTCAACATTGTCAGTTTCCAAATGCTCGGAATATTAATAAAATCTCAGTAGAACCAAAATTTGACACTTCACATCCATAATCTAAGCAGATCAGTTGATATCATTCTCGATGCAATTACATATACATTTGTATGTTGTTGTACAACTATAAATATGATGTCATATCTCATTATATATCTTTTAAATAGTCTTTATGATAAATAAATGTAAAACCCGAATTCTTATGATTGTGACAATACCGATGCATGTTAATAGACACGGTGCCTTATATATACATTAATAAAAAAGATTGTAAAGATACACGACATTGGAATGAACCTTTAACCTTTTTTGTACCTAACAGATTTATATTATCAGCTTCTGTTTGAATCATTTCAGTGTTGTTTGCTTTGAAACGCGCTGTGTGTTCCGTTAGGCCATTTACTTTAAGACGATTGAAAAGTAATTGCAGCGGGATTCGTAAGAAAAATGTCAATAATAGGCTTGTGTAATTATTTTTAAAATTTAAGAAGTAATATACACAGTGAAACTAGGCGATTGAATTTCAAATGTATTTAACTATGTTATTTATTATGGGTTATAATCCGGTTTTGTCTTAATGTGGGCTACCACGAATGGTGAGAATTACTTCCTAGGATGAATAATCAATGGAATACTTGTTGCCTAACAACTTGACGCACAATTTTTCATTATATAAAATTTAAACAAAGCACGTAGACAATGTTGAAGTTTAATAAAGTTGTTCCTATCTTGTACTAGCTAAATTTTGAGGCATTCATTTCAGCGTTGCATAATATTGTAACTTTGCCATTCCATAACAAACTATATGTTTTGAGTTTTATCAGTTTTAATCAAAGATGTTAAAATTTCATTGTTGCATATCTTGCATTCATAGTAAACATGAAAAATTTAAATCCTTGAAGCATAAAACTCCTTAATTAATGAAAATGCCAGTAAAAAGAAATTATTCATTTATTTCGTCATATATTTAGGTTTTATTGAAAATAAAAATTGAAAATATAAAAACTGTCAGAGATGTCGGTAATTATTCTAGCACTCAAGGGGTAATTTAATCGAAATGATTTTGGTGCCAGCTTGTTCCAAAATAGAGAAGTCCTCAACAATTCTTTAGACGTTTCAATTATATGTTGAAAGGAACTCATCAGAGATTAATCAAGTTCAAGTCAACACAAATCCTCAACACTGCAGCAACGCTTTCTACAAAAACAAACTTAATTCTTGTATTGTTCTTTTTGAATTTGTTGTGTATCATTGACAAACACGAATTGTTCAAAGTATGCTTATTATAAAGTTATAATTTTCCTAATAGCAAACGCCGTACTTTGCAAAAGTTTTCAGTTATCATCTCTTGTTTGTTAAAAATTAGCATCTTGAAACATGTCTAAATGTTCTTGTTCTTGTTCAAAACAACTCAACAGTTATTCATTATGAAATTACTGTATAGCTTTGATAATGTTAAAAAATTAGTATTAGTAAATTACGTTTTTAATCGAGATTTTGTAAAGAAATACAAGTCCGAGATTTACAACATAGACTGCATCCTGTAATAGAGAAACATAATTCCTTAAGAACGCTTAAATGGGAAAATGAAAATGTTGCAGGCCCGCCTTAATTTAGCCTGTTTCTAGACGGCAGTAGTAATAAGCAAACCGCAGTTCACGCCATCAAAGCCAAATCCGTGACTTGAAACATAACTTCATATATTAAATACTTTCTGGAATCTTTGATTTATAACATTTTCAATGTTTTTGCAATCGCCACTTACGTTAAACTAATTTTTGAGAAATCGCATCTTGACAGCAGGAGAATCAATTCTCCTACAAGTGTAGAGTACACATAAGGAAAACATGATGAAATAGAAATAAGTGATTTATTTGGGACACAGGCGAAAATTGATAGACGGCTGACGCATTGATGCTGACAATGTTAAATGGCAAGTCAAGTATTGATTATAATTAGGGTGATAAAGGTCTCAATTTATTTTTTTCCAGAGACACTCTATCAGTCTTTCGAAGACTAATGAGCTATATCAAATATTTATTACGACCAGCAAATGATGTATATTCGAGTAAACATATCTTATCGTATTTTTATCAGGATGCATATTGACTTATGTGATGCTTAGTTATCAGTACTGTATTAAATTGCTTAGTTGTAACGTGTTAGTTGTAACGTGTAATAGATTGTATTTAGTCGTACCAGGTAAAGCACTGTTAAAATTAATTTTGTATTGTATCTTTATCCAGAGATCAGTGATAAACGAATATTAAAAAGAATAAGAGTGCAAACTATATTAAAATTTCTTTTCGATCTTGATAGCAAGTTACTCTTATAGCACTTAACTATAAACAATAACTAGCCAAGCTTAGTACACAAATATATATCATACACTTTGTTTCATAAGTCATTCTTGAGAGAAAGTATGTAATATCAATCTGCTTATGCAAGATTAATGCATAATAAGTGAGTTTTTGTATACATAATTGTAATATTTATTGCACATAAAGGGTGTCATAAATCAAAAGTCATTGAAAATAAAAGAGTACTTGATCGTAATAAATAGTTGCCTTAAGTTACATATGGATTTTTGTATAAATATTAAAATACCGCATACCATTTCATTGAGAAACAAAACATTATCTTCAAAAATACGTAACATTCAGTACAATAATGATGAGGGGCCTCTTGTAAGCAAATAAAACACATAAAATGTTACATTATTCGTATATGTTAAAAATTAAAGTAGACTGTAATTATAAACGTCTCATTAAAATTAATAAATGTAAAGCTAAAAAAACAGTAACCTCAAAAAAAAAAACACATAAATCTTATGTTTTCCTTCAGTTTTCATAGTGTGCAGTACCCCAAAGTGACTGAGCGTAACAAACTGGTAAGCTGCATGTTTTTTCCAAAAACTCGACAGTATGGATTTTTGTTTTTGGCTTTGTTATTACCATAAATATTTTTATAATGTGGTATTTGTTATTTGGAATAATCAGGGCTCAATGAAATGTTGATCTTTTCCTGATTGGTCTAGGATTAGATTAAATCAAGATGGAATTGAATCGTCCGAAGACTTATAGCTGATTATGCTGCCGGTATAACAAAGGTTAACAAACGGCCAAAGATGGTCAACCCTACGTCGCTTTTCATTTGTATCTATTACTAAAATAAAGCATCAGATGAATAAAGAATACAATGGCAAATATGAGTATCAAGCGGGCATATTTAACTACAAAAAGCGTTGGACTAGAAAAAAATCCGTCATATATTGATAATTGTGTATTTAAAAAAAAGCATAGCTGAAATTGTATAAAAACTGAAATCAGATGCATTTCGGCAAGATATTGTGTTCTAAATTAATTACATTAAAAGATGCACAATAATTATACAGGTTTGAAAGGATATACTTATACACACTTTTTAACTGACAATAAATAAATAATGTGATTCAGAAATTAAAGTGTCTTATAATTGTGCGTTATTTGTAACAAAACGTCTTATAGAAAACTATTATCAAATCAAATTATCTCCCCTAGAATGTCCAAAAAAGTTTAGATACTTAAATGGTTTATTGATAAATATTCTTTAGCAGTTAAAGTCACATATGATGTAATTGTCGTTATTGCATTTATTATGCACTGGTAACATACTTGTATTTTGCGAATATGAAGAGACTTTAAATAAGGAGCCTCATACGCCTCACGCGCTTAAAATAAGTACGGAAACAAATCAGGCGCAATTTTGCTAAATATCAGGTACGGCAGCATTTATTTGTTGATGTCGTGTTAGAATCGAAATAATAAATCCAAAATCGTGACTTTATCGCTTGATAACATCACTGTTTGTCGTTCGGATGCGCATCATTATATCATTCGGGCTACGCCCTCGTGATATATTTCGTCGCATCCGAACTTCAAACAGTGATGTTATTGAGCGATAAAATCACTGTTTGGGTTATATAATTTCTAAAATATAATAATGTAAGATAAAGACATCAAACATATGAGTTTATTACATGCAGAGAGTGTTAAACACTTTCTAATGTATCAAGTGTAGTTTATCATGCAATAATTTTTTTTATTGATATTTTCAACATCATAATGCATAAATGTTTCCATTATATTTGTTCTCATCAATATTCATCTCTTAAGCTACAAAAACAAAACTTTCCTCACAAAGAAATAAAAAAATATTATAATCATGTTTAAACCTTCATATTGATGCAAAATTTTATACATAATTATAAATAAGTTATAACAAAAACAGCATGCCATACACTTTGAATATGAAAATGATAAATACTCAAAGTTTAAAGTAGCAAATCTAATAGATGAATTTTCTGTTTTGAGTTTATTATTTAACAACAGGAAAGAAGCTATTTTTTCTCTCAATATATAATAAACCAATTCACCGTGCTGTCGACTTTTCATGACATTCGAATAAATTTGATTCTGCTTTGTTGCTATACAAATTATTCTAATTACTAATTCGCATAAAACATGTGTCTTTACCACTCGCATTTATTCATGTCACAATACCAAATTTGATCTTTTCTTGATTACACAGTAATTCAAGTTGTAATTGAACCGTCTTGAGACCTTCTGCTGATAATTTTGGCCTGATTGAAACCGTTACAAATATCCCACATGGTCAAGTACAAACAATAGAAGCAATACAAAAACAAGTTCTGAAAGTGTAATGACTTTAAATTTTTATTCCACTGCCATATAGGGTAATAAACTTAATCTTAAGGCTTAGAAATTTATTATATTCAATATATTTTATCACTTAAGGGCAAGTTTACAATATAAAAGCTTGCTTAGATTATTGACGGTAGAGGCTTCATCGTCTTTATACATCAAGTGATGGCCCGTTTGCATTATGCGAATTTGCTTTAAATTGTTGTCCGCAAAATCCTAAGTGAAGAATCGGGAAATTGGATTGCATAATATCAATGATATGTTTTACTTAAAAGTTTGTCATTTTACAACTTTATTTAATTTTGTTGTCTTTTAGTGTTTATTGATAATCAGTCCCAATTATTTCCATGCTAAAGTGTGATTACCAGTACAATTACCATTTTACTATAATGTTTGTTACTAAAATAACAACAATGTTGAATATCTACGTTCAGTAGAAGCTCATAGATTTATCTAATTAGATTATGTTGGCTTCCTAAGGTGTAATTGTATATCAAAAGGCTAATTGTCACTTCATTTTTGTTGAAAAAGACGTAATCAATATGTGTTGATCTAATAAGAGTCCTAATTATCTTGTTGCAGCAAAACATTGAATTAAGAGCATCTCTGTGGTAAACAATAGCGTACAAGTACATGGAATCTTCAATATTGTTATATTTTCAAAGGATATAATTTAGTGATACAGTAAATTTTAAACGGAAGCTGATTCCGTTTCTCAGTTCATTATTTGAAATTGTGCGAATGATGTTTATCTTGGGATGGTACTCAAGCTTAAAAAAAACAAACAAAAAACGTTTGCTTTAGTTTGATCCTGGATATGACGTCCAATTGTTCTTGAAATATAATTGTGAAAATGTTTACAATGGTATGTGCAGGTATTCATTTGTTTCTCTTAATCAAAGACGTTTTTATTCACATTATGTAAGGTTTATTTTAGTTACTAGAATAAATATTTTAGGTAATTCACATGAATAGTATGTGTTATATGCCGACCTGATTCAATCAATTGGTGTATTTGACTATATATTTACTATTCAGATAAACCTTCAGATTGTTAAGAAGAATAAACATGAATTATTTGACTGACTGATTTGAATAGATAGAAGTGTTGATTTGTTAACAAGTCTATACTGCAATACAGTCAACATTGCTTCTTTCGAAAATACATCGTTCACAAATTGCCTCTGATTTGGTTTCTGTTGAAGTCTCTTCAAGATAATAACCAAAATGTCTGAAGATTTATTGCCTCTTTGGCAGCCAGCTTTTGTACTAAACGACAACAAGTATATTTTGATTGAATTACCCTTTCTTGTGTTGAAATAGTTTGCAATTTTTCAAACAAACCAACTTTTACATTGACTCTTTTAACACAATTCAACATTCACATGTAATAGAATACCATCTATTATTTATGATTTACATTCACTGTGAACTGATAAAGCTGCAAACAACCTAAGCTCTTTCATTAGAAGTAAAAGACAACATTCTTTTATTTCCCTCCATGTTTCGTTTGATAATTATGTTAATGACCATCAAAGAAGCATGCATTATTTGTAACATGAAATGTGTGTTATCAAATATGTATAAATATACGTAATACTTGAATGATTGATACTTTATGAAACAAGAGGGCCATGATGGCCCTGTGGTCGCTCAACTGTATAGAGGCCCACGGAGCGGGGCCAGTTTAAATCCCAGGGCTTTTATTTGAACAAACTTGGAAGACACCCATTAGAAGATGTGTCATGATGTTTAGTTTTTACAACACACATATAATGAAAAACAATGACCTGCCCCCCCCCCCCGGCAGGGCCAATTTTAACCCAGGGGCTTTTATTTGAACAAACTTGGTAGACACCCACTCATGCTAAATATCTTAGCTCTAGCTCAGTGGGTTTTTTAAAAGAAGATTTTTTATGTTTTTACTATACAAATATAGTTAAAAACAATGACACCCCAGGGGCGGGGCCAGTTTTGACCCCAGGGCTTATATTTGAACAAATTTTGTAGACACTTAATAGAAGATGTTTCATGCTTAATATCTAAACTCTAGCTATTTGGGTTTTTTTCAAAGAAGATTTTTAAGTTTTTGCTATACACATATAAGGAAAATCAATGACACCCGGGGCAGGGCCAATTTTGACCCCAGGGCTTTTATTTGAACAAACTTTGTAGACACTTACTAGAAGATGTTTCATGCTTAATATCTAAACTCTAGCTATTTGGGTTTTTTCATAGAAGATTTTTTAAGTTTTTGCTATACACATATAAGGAAAATCAATGACCCCCGGGGCGGGGCCTATTTTGACCCCAGGGCATTTATTTGAACAAACTTGGTAGACACCCATTAGAACATGTTTCATGCTAAATATCTTAGCTCTAGCTCTTTGAGTTCTTTAAAAGAAGATTTTTTATGTTTTTACTATATGCATATAGAGCAAATCAATGACCCCCCGGGGCAGGGCCAATTTTAACCCCAGGGCTTTTATTTGAACAAACTTTGTAGACACTTACTAGAAGATGTTTCATGCTTAATATTTAAACTCTAGCTATTTGAGTTCTGTAAAAGAAGATTTTTTAAGTTTTTACTGTATGCATATAGGGAAAATCAATGACCCCCTGGGGCGGGGCCAATTTTGACCCCAGGGCTTTTATTTGAACAAACTTGGTAGACATTCACTAGAAGATGCTTCATGCCAAATATCAAAGCTCTAGCTCTTTGGGTTTTTTAAAAGAAGATATTTAAAGTTTTTTCTTTCGGTTGCCATGGCAACCAGAGTTCTGCATGGAATTAAATTCTTTGAAATTTTTTTAAAGGTGACCACCAAAGGAACATTCCTGTGAAGTTTGGATGAAATTGGCTTAGTGGTTTATGAGGAGATGTCATTTAAAGTAAAAGTTTACGGACGGACGGACGGACGACGGACGGACGCCGGACGAAAAGCGATCACAAAAGCTCACCCTGTGAGCTAAAAACAGGATCAACAAATACCAACGGATAGTTTATAAAATTGAGATATGACTGTCAAGTCCATTAATTTTCCGTCGAATTTTGTTCTTCATCGCACACGACCCTTGGTGTAGTAACTGTAAAATTTTGTAACCGTCCTTCACTGATAAAGGGCATTGCATTTGAACACTAAAAAGGAATGATAAATAAAAAAAATAAAACAATACTGTATAAAACTTACTTATTAAATAATAGCAATATAAGTAATGATATGAAACTCGATTGGAATTCAAAAATACGAAAGATGATTAAAAACCTACATTTTTGTTTATATGATTTAGTCTATTATAAGTCTATTACAAGATATCATCAACATAAACAGGAATATGTCCAGCATATTCTTTCTACAAAAAATCGAAAAACAAATTACTGAAAAACTACACAAAAACAAAATGCAAACATGACGGTTTGACAATGGTCGGACTTTTTTGATAATGTACACCAAAAACATGGTATTTACACATGAACTACGTCTTCTTATCGTTATAGCTAAAAGCAGAATGAAACGTTTTTGCCGCATATCATATTTTAATCCTTCTGGTAATATTTTGAGTCGGACGATGACTGGTTAATGACACACAAAAATGTTTCCACTCAAAGTGACATTACCTTAATTTATATCGAAGACCAGTACAATAGAGAAAATAGAATTCCTACAGAGCGGCCATCACGGCTAAATGGAAAATGTTGTAGGCTCGGTTCGATTGAGCCTGTTTATGGACGGTACTGAAAAGTGCAAGCTACCGTCCACGTCCTCTAACACCGGTTGTAGTAAATTTCAACATTTAAAAATGAAAATGGTGAAAACACAAAATGTCTTATCATTAAGAAGATGTTACATTTTATTACGTTGAATATTTCTCATTGTCTGGTTTTCTGGGAAAAAAATAAACATTAGTTTGTCAATGTCCGCTTTATCCATTTTAATTAATTACTTTAGCATGTAAAAATATCTTTTGAGGATTTAGCTTAAATATAAGCTTAGTATGTAAACAATAAGTGTGTTTAATTTACAATTTACGGTTGGAAAACGTAAGCAACAAATAAGTTTTGAAATGTTTGTAGAATGCTTATGTAGTTCCTGTTGCCATATTTTAAGTGGCAATTCGTTAATATCTATTCAATTAAATTAGCGTAATAAATAATAAAAACAAAAACACGATAACACGATTGTGTTGATTAAATATGTATTGAGTCAGAAAAGAAACTGACATTAAATGAAAAAATATTTGTGGATGATTCTCACGGATATTTTTGTGTGTGTGTATTTAGGTCATACAAGATAAGAATCGAGATTTGCCCAGATGTTTATTAAAATGAAAGGCAGGGAATTTGATTACCCCTATGGGTGTTGGTCTTTAATTAATCTCACAGCAATAAATCACTTTTTAACCAGTGAACATTTCCAAAACGAGACAATTTCCACCAAGTTATTTACCAAAATTTACAATTCTAGTTAGAAGACTATAATATATATTGAAATGATCAAAATTAACGGTGAAAGTAATAATGAAGAGGACGAAGAAAACCAAGCAAACGAAATAAGCAGCATAACATCATTTGTTACGAAGCTTGTTTTCATGTGACTGTTTTAGGAATACATCGGGTAATAATAAAAGTGATAAATACTTTGTGGTTATACAATAGGAGAGGTGATTTATCACGTGCCATGTTTGACATTGGGCCACCTGTTATTGTTTTCTTATATATTTCAATATTTAAATTATAAACATATACCATGCAAATATTTTCATATTCCAATGATTCATACTTTTCAAAATCTTGTACAATAAATGTCGGGAAAAGTAACGGTGCTACGATGAAAAATCATGGACCATAGGAATAGATTAATATTCAGAAGCTCTTTCATTGGTTACTTTTTTCTGGGGTTTCATGTTGTGACAACAGGGAACGCGTTTTTATGTTTGACTATGATACAAAAGAGAAAGAACATCAAAACACTCGACAATCTGATTTATACTCGGGGGGGGGGGGGGGCTTTGCCCTCTCGAACAAATCAGATAGCCTCGTGTTTCGATGCTTTTTCTTATACTCACTTCGCTTTGATGTCTTTTTCCTGTGATTGATTTTTTATTTTTTATTGATAAAACATAATCATATGTAATATAGATACAATTATTTAAGTAATTTGAATCGAGAATAAATCATTTAAGCCTTTGAAATAACGTGAAAAATAGAGCTTACATCAGTACAAGAAATATAATTTATAATTTTTTATAAGTAAAAATGTTACAATTGACAATTTGCTTATAGACATACTGAAAACAGATTTATGTATTAGTGCACACATTTACAACATGATATATAATATAAACATTTTCATTCTGATATTTTTCTCGTGTTGATCATATGACTTCGACATTCGCTTTAAAAAGCCATTGACTTCATATAAACACACGTATTTTGTCAAACGGCAACCAATGCACTCACTTATGATAAAAACGTTATCAAAATAAGAGTAAAGTATTGTAGACTACTGCGTCAAGCATGGTATTAAGCGGATAATGATTTAAAGCTTACAAGCGGTCAATACGTTGCCGAGAGTGTTGTGAAAATTTCCACGGCTATGTAAATAGATATTTGTCGACAAAATGTAATTAACATTTGAAGAACTACAATCATGGATCAATAATAATCATAATTACTTTAATGATAATGATGATAATATTAATGCAAAATACAATGTATTGCTACGAATACAAAACAATCGTTATCTCTAACTCATTTATATACATGGCAGTTAAACGTTATATAGGCCACACGTAGTTGATTGAGATAAACAAGCGCGTTTGAATTTGTATGTAATATCAATATCGGATTTCTTTGTCCGTTAAGATTACTTCAGACTACAGTAAGTTAAAAAAATGAAAAGGCAATAAACACGTGACATTAAATATATCATTTATTTCCAAATTTTAACTCGTTTTATTCATATACAACGATTTTGGATTTGTTCAGCTGGGCTCAATTCCGGTGGTTCTTGTTGGGGAATGCGCTTATTGATCTTGTTTTTTCACATTTTATTGTTTACCGAGTTAAATTGGAATAAACCAAAAAAGGATAACGCAAGATACAGGTAACAGGTAACACTTATCCCGCCCCACAAAAATATCTGTAAAAGACTTATTACAAAACAAAAAAGTAAAACACAATCCGCTATCTTTCCACTATGAAATAGAACAACTGACGATGTCAAGTTAACTATGTCAAACTGTAATAAAGTGAATATGTCGTTTATCAGGGATGTAGTTGTTCCTTTAAAAGTGTTATCTTCGTAAAGGATTTTACGTTGTTATGTTCATTGTACACATAAAACCCTTAAGATCAATAATTCAGACATTCAGGAGTGAATGATAAGCGCAATGTACGTAGAACGTGTTTAAATTTTTTTCACTACAACTTTAACTGTGTCTTTTATTCGACACATCTGCATAATTGCACATTTGCATAATAAGATACAAACATGCAAATTAGTCGGAAAATAGATCATTGTAAACAATTCATTCTTTAAATGGATAACCTACAGTAAATTTAATAGCAACGATACACATAGTTGTCTTTATCAACATATAAGGACAAATTAAACAAACTTGGATACGAGTAGCTTTATCTTAGAGTGGGTTGTAATATGCATGTGATATAAACTTTAAAATAATGTGTATGACTGTTTTGAATGACTAAAACATAAACATGCAGAACAGACAGGAATATCACAAAATGTTATCAAAAAAATACCGGTTTATGAAACCTAAGACAGTGTGGATATTAGTTCTCGTGGTTTCAATAATATTCGTATTAGTTGCTAGTAATTTAAAAGTTTACAATGTTATTTTAAATTCTGTATTGGATATACCGTTTAAGAGTTTGATTAGAAAAGCCTCAAGTGATGCTTGGTTCGATAATACAGCAGTTCCCGGAGACAAAGTTAAACATCTTCGTGTCATGGATAATTCTTTGGTTAAAGGAGTTTGTCGACGAAAACTAGATAAAACACAGAAAGGCCAAGATGGGTCTTGGCAACCGGTAGACAAATCTTTGACAATGTTTGTTATTTCAGCATATTATATTAATACGGAGAAAAAGATATTTATCATTGGTGCAAAACCAATGCATAAAGTCACTGTAATTTGCCAACTGTGGACAATACGGGACATAACTGGTGAAATAGAAATGCGGGAAACTGATGCTAATGTCGGGACACCTAACGACCCTGCCGGACCATTACCGTAAATACTTTATACCATATCATTTGAATTACATTAGTTATATAATAAAATATTTACATTAAATACTTATTATGGCTTATAAACGAATATTATCATTCTTTACAACGGGCAACATAAGTTTTATAACGTTTAGATAAGCGTTTCAGAGTAGAAAGTAGCTCTGATTTTTTTGTCATAAAGATAGAAAGAAAATGTTAACAAAGTAGTATTTTAACTTCCATAAAATTACTAGTTCATTTTAAAGCTGAATGCCTTCAGATGAGCCAAACCTGTTTCGAGGAAATCAACCTTAAGCAAAAAGTACTACGATCTTAAGAAAGAAAAAAAATTTAAGGTGCCGTTTGCAATGTGTTAATCACACTCTTTGTTCACTTAACACTATTTTACTTTCAAAATAAGCATGAATCCGGTTTAAGAAACTTGTCAATAAGACACTTTTTGGAAAATATCATAGGACATCAAAAAAAATCTTTTCAGGAATATAAATAAAAAAATTACTTGGACATAATGGGTCTTAAACCTTTAATTCTGCTGACGGCAACTTATTCTACTCATTGCAACCAACGCAAACCAATATTAAGCTCGAACATCCCGTATCATTTCATCACTGACTGCACCTTTTATTTTATTCAGATAGTATATTCATTCAGTAAGTAGTACATTTCCAAAAATGTGAATGATTTTGTCCATATTAAAAAACCCACCCAAGAAAATAAGAGTAGCATATCAGCACAAGCGTTATTATAGTAAATTACGCTTATTTGAATCGTTACTATCTAAGTTTAAGTTGTCTCAGAAACGTTAATGCCAATCATATTGAATTTTTGCGCACACAATGCATTTATACTTGGACTTAATTTCGTAGAGCTATTTTTCCATCGTTTTTTGACAATTCGAGTTTTTGGGATTTACAACTCACGCGATACATCCGATCGTGTAATATCATCTTACAAATAAGCCCAAGCTATGCAACCGATAACTCATGTGACATTATCTTAGAAAATCAACCCAAGCAAAACAACCGATCAGATTAATTCGCTCATACAATACTATCTCACAAATTAACGAAAGCGATACAACCGATCAGAATATTACACTCTTATAATTGGCGTCCGCGCCGAAGCGCGGCACTCTTATGGAATGAAATCAGATTTTGTGAAAGGGCGACAGCAACTTCTCGAGCCTTTTAGTCGGTCATAATAAAAGCCGATCATTCCGATCGGTATGAGGGTGCTTGATTATTAATTAAGATTGAAATGTCGCTATATGATACATGAATAGCCGAAACTGGAGAATTTGGAATGCAAACATTTTCAAAATGAAAATAACCGTTTTCCGTCAATAAAATCGCGCTCTTCGGTTTTTTTTATTTTATCATTTTGTAGTACACAGTGGGTTAATTCATGGTATGTTATTGTTGTACATGTATCCTAGAAAGATCAGTTGATGACCTAAATATTCCAAATCTATTTATAGATATATCTATTTATCACTCCTATTCGGTAATTTTACCGGTCTCGGCCCGGTCCCATTTTTGACCGGGATTTACTTAGTGACCGGCAATAGTATCACACGTTTTAATTGTCCGGTCTATCTCCCGGGTTTTGGAGTAGATGTTTGATATTTTGTTACAATTAGAAAAAAACAACCCAACAATAAGCATGTTTCATTTTATCATATGTGATAAAAAAATAATAAATATGGTTACACGGATTTTATATGTAATTAAATCCGTTTGATTTGTACAATAATTGAGAAAAAAGGTACATTTTTAAATGGTATTAAAATGACATTATTTCAATTTGAAACATTTTTTTAATTTTGTTAAATCCGTGTTTTAGTAAAAGGATTGCCGAGGAATTTAATTTCAAAGCTTTACAAATTAGGTTTTATGAATTATTCAATTTTGGATTGATAATTTAAAAAAATGATAAAAGGAAAAATTTACAAATGTACATGTAATGGATTTAAAAATAAACAATATTAAATATATTAAAAGATAAACCATAATTTACGGACTTTTTCCAGTTAAGCTTTTGACTTATAATCGTCGGTCCAATATGACAATTGAATTTTTTTTTTAATTTTATTTTTACAAATTTTTTAATAAAAAAAGGAGTAGTAAAAACTTCAATTTATTTTAAAAATAGCAAATAAAACACGAAAAAGAAAAGAAAACAATAATTTCATAAAATTTGTATTTTTTTTAATTAAAAATTATAATAGATTATTTACAATTATTGTATAATAAAAACAATTTATGCTCAAACCATGATCAAACATTTTGGTAAATATAACCAGTTGTCCATATTTTTACTAAATTAAAAGTGTGAAAGATACCTTTTAAGAGGGGGTCTTCGCTAATTAAGCGATAACATAATAAGGGACAATTAACAAAGGTTGTGGTTTAGCGTGTTGTCATTGCGTTACACATATGGATTAATACATTTGATTTGCATACATTGTTATATTCCTTTGGCTATTTTAATAACCACGAATCATAAAAATAACAAGTAATATTTCTAATTCTGTTTAAGCATGCCAACAAAGTTCATTTAATGGGAAAATGTCTTTTCGTCCGCTCATTTCATAAGTGGATAATTACATTTCTGGTAGTTTATAAGAATATCTTGTCATCATATGTGTATATTTCATTCTTCAGTTGCCTGCCAAATTTCTTCTTGGAGCCCTTTGATGCTTTGCATCAATGTTTTTCTTTATTATCTAACAAATCCAACAAAAGCGAATAAACCGATAACTCAAAAAAATTATATATTATCTTTTAGAAAAATTTCAAACACAAGCGATACAACGCAATCAAGAAAACATACAACATCTGTTAAAATTATTTACAAAAAATCAACACAAAACCTATTCAAAAATAATACACTTTTGTTATTATAATGTTACAAAATAGCGAAAGCAAAAATACACCAAATGTTTTATAATTCATCTTTGTAATCTTAACAGGTTTCGATATTAGTAGTTTCATTAAT